>NC_141541.1:65142500-65347500 GCF_021556685.1 Rattus norvegicus
CATCCCTCCAGCCCATACTTTTACAATCTTTGCTGGGGAGTTTTTTTGTCTATTGTGCTAGACTAGGGCTTGTGTGTTGTAGGCAAGCACTCTACCTATGGTCTGCAGCTTCGGCCCTCACTGCACCTCCTGATTATTTTACTTAAGAATTTTTTTTTTTTTTTTCCGGAGCTGAGGACCGAACCCAGGGCCTTCCGCTTGCTAGGCAAGCGCTCTACCACTGAGCTAAATCCCCAACCCCTACTTAAGAATTTTTTGAGGCAAAGTTTTCTCTTTAAGTTGCTCAAATTGACCTACAAAATATGATCCTCATGTCTTAGGCTTCTGAGTAGCTGTAATTATAGACCTATACCACCAGGCTGGATTAGTGAGGAGCTTTTAAGTCTGAAAAGAAGGCAGGGGCCACTTGTGTTTAGTTAGCCTTAGCAAATGTCTCTAGCAGGAGTGAGCATGGCTTACATGGAAGCTCCTTGTCTAAGACTAGGGTCTTTGGCCTTGCAGTGAAGGCTGTTGAAAGACACAATCAGTTGGCAGAATAGTTTTAATTTTTTTTTCCTCAGGTGATCCAGAGTGGCATTAAACATTCTAAGTGGCTTAGATAAACTTGAACCCCTTATCCTCCTTCAGTATAGGTTTATTCTACCCACCTTGCCTGACTTAATTTAAAATTAGTGTGTGGGTGGGGGAGGGGCAAGTGTAAGTACATGTAGGGGGAGAGGTTATATGTTGGGTGGCTTCTATTGCTTTCCACATTAATCTTTGAGACAAGGTCTTCTTCTGAACCTGCCTGAGCTAAACTTGCTAGGTAAGCCCCCAGACCTTTCTAGTCTCTTCCTTCCAGTGCCGGGTTTATAGGTTTATGCTACTGTGCTTGGCTTTTTTTTTTTTTAAGGGGAGAAGGCTTGGTTTTTCAAGACAGTGTTTCTTTGTGTAGTCCTAGATGTCTCAGAACTTGCTCTGTAGACCAGGCTGGCCTCAAACTCACAGTGATCCACCTGCCTCTGCCTCCCAAGTGCTAGTATTAAAGACATGCACCACTACTTCCTGGTCTGTGCTTGACTCTTTATCTGTGTGCTTGGACACAAACCTGGGTCCTTATGTTTGTGTAGCAAGCTCCTGACCCATTGAGCTATCTCTTTAACCCCTGAAATTCTTTTAAAATAGTATGTTTAGTTGGGTGTGGTAGCCTAGGTATTTAAGAACTAGAAGAAGATCTTGGAAAGTTATCAGCCAGTTAGAGTTGTACAGTGAGTCTTCAACCAACCAACCAACCAAACAAACAAACAAATGCATGCCAAAAGTGGCAAGAAGACTCAGTGTGTAACAGTACTTGCTTTGTAAGATTGGTGATCCGAGTTTGATCCCAAGAGTCGTGCATAAAGCTGAAAAGAAAACCAACTCCACAAGGTTTTCTTCTGATTTCTGTAGGTATGCTGTGTCATGTTCCTCGGAGTCATGTAGCATAATGAAATAAAAAAAAAAATCTTCAGAAATTCCTAGTTAACGCCATAAAAGAGTATATAGAGTATTGGTTATAAAAGAGTAATATGCTTTCTTTAGTTTTACTTTTTAAGTATATCTTATGGCTTAAACTTAGAAAAAGGTATAGGAACAAGCTAGATGTGTTGCATGTACATCCCAACTACATTAGAGGATCACTTGAACCAGGGATGTGGAAGCCAGAGAGTAATAAAGGTACAGGAGGAAAAGAAGAACGAACTCTTATTTCCACCTCTCCCAGCCAGCAGTTCTTCTGACATAGCAACTGTTACCAGTGTGTGTGTGTGTGTGTGTGTGTGTGTGTGTGTGTGTGTGTGTGTGTGTGTGTGTGTATCCTTCCAAAGTAACTGGGTACCAATTGAGACCCTAGTATGTTCTTCCTTATGAGATGGATACTGTATATCTTGTAGTTCTCAAGGCTGCTCTGTAGAGTGGAAAGACTATTATAAAGTTTGAAAACATTTGGATTCATGCTTAACTATTGATTAGTTAACCTTGGACACTTTGCCTATATTCGGTGACTTGTTTTTTAATTTTTTTTCCCTCCCTCTTTTTCTCATCCCCTTTTTTCATTGTTCTACTAAGGATCAAACCTGGGGCCCGGTACAATCTAGGCAAGAAGTCTTGTTATTGAGCCTTCATAGTTAATAATTTCCAGTTGACCATTCTGTTGAGTATGCTGAACACACAGTTCCATGTTTGTTGCATCTTAAGCGCTTAACAAATGGTTACTAAAACCAGCCCTTCTATGTCTTCTTTCTGAGTGCTGGGATTACAGTCATGAGTCATATGTGACTGGAAGCCAGCCTTGAATAAGTGATAGGGGTCTGGATTGAGTTAATTTTTTCTTCTTCTTCTTCTGCCAGTTAAGTAATTAAAAGGGAAGAAAATATAAACTTAAACAGACCTTGACTCCTACAGTGGAGAGTAGAACCTCAGTGTATCTCAGATAATAGCCTGAACAAAAAGAGGATCAGTTGTTCTGCCTTCGGGTTCTTCTGATATCAGGTCCATTAGAATTTATTTTAAGCTGTATATATATATTTATACAAGCTGTATTTATATATTTATCCAAGGTTAACTAATCAATAGTTAAATATATATATATATATATATATATATATATATATATATATAATTTCAGGTAGGAAGCAAGCATGTTAAGCACTCATGGTTTTTTTAGTTTAAAGAATATTACCAGTCTGGAGAGATGGCTCAGTGGTTAAGAGCACTGGCTGCTCTTCCAGAGTTCAATTCCTAGTAACCACATGGTGGCTCACAACCATCTGTAATGGGATCTGATGCCCTCTTCTGGTGTGTCTGAAGACACCGACAGTGCATTCATATAAATAAAACAAATCTTTTTTAAAAAAATATTACCTAAATTAAGAGTCTTTACAGTTTACCATATTGGGTTTAAGTTCCTGTAATCTTGGCTAGAAAACAAAATAAAACAAAATGGCATTTAAAAGAACGCAGACGATGTTTATATTAGGTTATTTGTTTATTTTGTTAACCTTTATTTCTTTAACTGAAAGGCTCAAAATTAAAGCAGAACATTAAGGAAAACAAACCATCTTAAGGCCTTATATTGCCTCCTTAGTTTAATTTTAAAAGATGCAGTGATAATCAGAGGGCTCAGAGGGCTAAGAAGTTTTATGGGTGCAGCCATCCTTGGTTTATGTCATGTGGTTACACATTAACCAAGATGGTGGCCGAGTAAAGTGGCTGCCTCCATCTTGATGAAGTCACCAGCAAAGTTGGTGGTAAGCCACATGGTTGCTGTTTTCTCAAGGTGAGTCCAGCTCCCATCAAGCACAAGTCCCTATGGGATCTGTCCATGCCACATGTGGATGTTTGCTCTCTTTCCTTTAAACAGACACATACGTACGTACGTTAGTTAGTTAGTTAGTTAGTTAGTTAGTTAGTTAGTTAGTTAGTTAGTTTAGTTAGTTAGCCAGCCTGGATAAAGAAGGAAGCAGTTTCTCAGCCCTCAGCAGGTAGGCCCTAGTTAGCAAAAAAATCAGAGGAAGGAATTGATTAGTCTCAGCTCAGAGTAACTACAGTCAGTATGAAGTCTCTCAGCTTTTAGAGAGAGGGAGAGCAGAAACTTAACCATCATCCAGTTTTAGTTTGAAATAGTAGCTGGAGTGTCTCACTCTTAGCAGAGACATGATATAGGAGGTATAAGCACTTTGAAAAACACAAAGCTCTGTCTCTCTGGGTAAAGAGTAGGTTTCCCTAAAAAAGTCTCTCCTTCAGACACCTGAATCAGGTTTGGTTTACCCTGGCTAGAGTGAGGCCTTAGATTAATAGTGTAGTATTAGTGCCTGTTTATAGATCTCTTCTCACCCCCAACCCCACTCCTGTCCCTCACCCCTGAGCAGGTTTTCTCTGTGTAGTCCTGGCTTTCCTGGAACTAGCTTTGTAGACCAGGGTGACCTCGAGCTCAGAGATCTGCCTTCCTCTGCTAAGTGTGGGATTAATGGTGTACCGAATGGCAGGATCAGGTTTGTTTTCTCTGCCAGTTAAAGAAAGAAAAGCCAGGAAAAATTGGAACTGCAACAGGTGGCAGCAGAGAAATCTCAAGCACTACAAACAAAACCAGCAGTTGAAGAAAGGTGTTCGTTTGGGCTGGAGAGATGCTCAGTGGTTAAAAGCACTGATTGCTCTTCCAGAGGTCCTGAATTCAAATCCCAGCAACCACATGGTGGCTCACAACCATCTGTAATGAGATCCGATGTCTTCTTCTGGTGTGTCTGAGGATAGCTACAGTGTACTTATATATAATAAATAAATACATCTTTAAAAAAAAAGGTGTTTGTTGCGGATAAGGAAGAGACCACAGAGAAAAAGATTCTGCAAAGCAGAGGAAGACTTGGGAAGGCAAGAAATGTCTCTTTTCCAGGACTGGGCTTTTAAAGCCCGTGGAGAGTTTTCCTTCCTACTTTAGGGTTGGTTAGTTAAAGGCAGTGTGGTTGATTGATCTACAACTGGTGTGACGTGTCCTAAGCAGGCCTTGAACTTGTTGAGCCAGTCTATCAGCAGGGGACCTACTGTTGGAGACAAAAGCTGCCAGGTCTTTGTTTCAAGTCAGGAGGATGAGGAAGATGATGGCAATCTTGGAAACTAACTACATTCGTTATCTAAGCACAGCCTCTCTGTGTCTGCCTAACAGGGAATCTAACTCTTGGTCTCTCATAAGGAGGACAGAAGACAGAGTTAGAGGTGGGGAAGTTGGGTGGAGGTGGGTATTTGGAATTGAATCTAGGACCATGTGCATGCCACAGGCATTCTACCATTGACCTACACCCCCAGCCAAATTGAGTATTTTTTTTTTTTAAGATTTCTTTATTTTATGTGAGTACACTGTCTCTGTCTTCAGACACACCAGAAAAGGGCATCAGATCCCATTACAGATGGTTGTGAGCCACCATGTGGTTGCTGGGAATTGAACTCAGGACCTCTGAAAGAGCGCTCTAAACCACTGACTGAGCTATCTCTCCAGCCCCAAATTTAGTATTTCTAAGGGAATAGATATTTTCTATTTGTCAAGTGATAGAGACTCATTGGGCCTTTAATACTTGGATATTGAAGTGTTGATAAGCCTTACTTACTTACTTCCTCTGGAAGGAAGTCATTAACACTAAAGAGCTTTTTGTGTTTAATAGCCTAATTAATTCTGGCCTTTCCTTGTAGCTTGAAGCTTAGGGGAGCTTTGTTCAGCCCTGGCCTCCTATTGTTCAATTTCAGTGTGATGTAAACCTTTTAATTGTACATAGCGGTTTCCCCCTTTGTTTCTTGTCCTGTGATTAGTGTAGTAGATGGGACAGTACTGAATTCCAGAGCCATTCCATTTATTTTCACTGGGTGGTTGGATGGATATTAAGCTTTTCTTCAGAGTTATTTGCTGTCAAGATTTGTAGGGCTTTGGGTTTGAGGTTCATTGTTTTAAAAGCAGGGCAGAAGAAAGATTTTTATCATATAATAATTGGTATCAGAATAGAATATCTTTTAAATAAGTTATTGCTGTCCATTTTGTTTTATATAATACAGTTTATGGCTTCATTAGCTTACTGTTTAGCACAGACTGACCTTGGCTGCTCTATCATCTCGCCTTCACCTCCTCAGGCTGACACCTTCTAAAGAAAGAAAAAACATTTTGTTTGTTTTCACTTTTGCTTTGTTTTTTTGCTTTGTTTTTTTGCTTTGTTTTTTTGTTTTGTTTTTTGTTTTTGTTTTTATTTGTTTTATTTATTTATTTTTTGATGTTTGGTTATGAGACTTAAACCCAAGAGTTCCTGTTAGGCAAAGAAAAAAATTGAATACTCACTGTGTAAGATTCTGTGTACTAGAAGCCCTACATCTGTCTGTCTGTGTGCTTGTATTTGTGTGTCTGTCGAATGCAGACAAGTTATGTGCCATTGTGCCTGTGTGGAGGTCAGACAAAGTCTGGTCTCTCCTTCCACCTCATTTCTGAGGCATATGGCTTTCATTTTTTGTGATTTGTTCTGCAAATATCTGACCTTCAAATTTCCGGGCAATCTTTCTGTCTTTGTCTCCCACCTTGCAATGGAGTGCTGGGTCACAGATGCTCTTTACTGCCTCTGGTTTTTCACATGGCCTCCACAGATTGAATTCAGGCTTCGATTAGGCTTGTGAGTAAAGCCATGACTTGCCAAGACCTAGATTGAGTTATAGAAATGCTATTGTCTAGATTGCAAAGAGTAATCTCACCAGTGACTTGTAAACCAGTTATAATTACCATATCCTCTCTTATGGGACATGCTGTTCAAACATAGACGACTTAACTGGAAAAGGAAAGAACACATCCAGTTTGGATGTGTGAAGTTGTGAAAAAATTATATACTCTGCTTTATTTACTATAAATTATGAAGCATAAATGTATTTAAGTTCTGCAAAAGGAATCATGTAAAAAGTACATACATTGAAATATTGCAGTTTCTCTGCTTTTGAAGAAGAGCATCCATCCAAACAAACAAACATAAAACTGACTTTTAAAAATAATTTGGTCAAGGGGTTGGGGATTTAGCTCAGTGGTAGAGCGCTTGCCTAGCATGCGCAAGGCCCTGAGTTCGGTCCCCAGCTCCGGAAAAAAAAAAAAAGAAAGAAAAATAGTTTGGTCAAGAGGGCGTACACCTGGAATTGTAGCACTTGAGTGATCAAGCAAGGCAAGAGAGAGGATGGAGCAATCTAAGCCAGCCTGAGCTACATAGTGACCCTGACTGATGCAGTAAAAAACAGTTTGGAAGTACAGCAAATAAATACAGTGAAAGAAAAGTGAGTAGAAATCATCTAGACTATATTTCCTAAAAATAACCAGTGTGTCTACTACATTTTTGTTTACACATTTTTTTTTTATTTTTTATTTTTTGATTCTTTTTTTCGGAGCTGGGACCGAACCCAGGGCCTTGCGCTTGCTAGGCAGGCGCTTTACCACTGAGCTAAATCCCCAACCCCATTACACATTTTTTTTTTTTTTAAAGAAAGAGTTTATTGTTATTTTGTCTTTTTTTTTTCCTCTTGGAGCTGAGGACCGAACCCAGGGCCTTGTGCTTGCTAGACAAGCGCTCTTATGGGACCACTGAGCTAAATCCCCAACCCCTTGTTTACCCTTTTAAAATAGAATATTTTCCTTATTCTTTGACTATTAATATGTGTAAACAATGTATTTTGATCATTTCTACCCCTAAGTTCATTCCCTCCTGTTTGTGTAGTTACACTCAACATGCCTTGCTTCATGTCTTTTCTTTATTATATTTTTATATTCATATTAGTTGGACCCATTGAGTTCAATGCTGCCTGGTCCTGTTGACCCAGTCTTGTGCAGGTAACCATAGATTCAAGAGTTCATGAGTACAATGGCTGTGTCATGGCAGAAGGCAGCATTTCCTGTTCTCCTACCGTGTCTTCTAAGATGCTCCCTGGGCCTTTGTGTTGTGTGTATGGGCTTGACACAGCCCCATTTAAGGCTGAACAGTCACCTTTTCTTGATATACTATGCAGTTTTGAGTCCCTTTATTAAATACTGCTCTTTGTGGAGAGAAGCTTCTCGGGTCCAGGTTGAGAGCAGCACTAATTTATGCTTGTAAACATATTAAGGAGCCAATTTGACAACATACCTACTAAGCAAGCTAGTAGTAGTAGTAGTCGTAGTCGTAGTCATAGTCATAGTCGTAGTAGTGACTCTTAAGGTCTAAGGCCTTCAGAATCATAAGCTTTTTAAAATTTTTTATTTATTTTATTTATGTGCATTGGTGTTTGCCTACATGTATGTCTGTGTGACGGTGTCAGATCATCTGCTACTGGAGTTAACAGTTGTGAGCTACCTTGTGGGTGCTGGGAATTGAACCTAGGTCCTCTGGGAGAACAGCAAGTGCTCTTAACTGCATTCTCTTATCACCCAGCATCAAGCATAGTAGATCAGGCCCTCTCACATCCATCAACCAAGCAAACACCCTCCAGACTTGCCTATGGGCAATCTAATGGGGGCTTCTTCTCATTTTAGGGTCTTTCTAGATCTGTCTAGGGTTGTGTCTGTTTACAAAAGCCAGACAGAACACTTTACTGTACTCACTAATAACCCATATCGTCTGGGGGAGTGTTGACTGCTCACTGTGTTCAAATCACTTTTCCTTTTAAAACTACATTATGTGATTAGCTTCTAAAGTAGTAGTTTTCATACAGGTTTTTAATTTTCCTTCTTTTTACCTAATTCATTCCATCCCTCTTCTCCTCTGCCCCCCTCATACATTCCTGCCTTTAACCGCATCCATTTCTCCTGTTTGTATTTTTAAGCGCTGTAAGAATCATCCAGGAACTGACACAGTTGGAGACAGACTAAGAATACAGATGATAAATCACTGAAATGTTAATTTTTTTCCTTGACTGCAAGAATGTCTTGCCTAACCTGCCCTACAGATCTAGGGCAAGCCTTCTGTTGTCCCTTCTGCCTCTCAGTTGGTATAATGTCTGCCTACCTCAATATTTTTACCTGGCTAATTGGTCATTGAGTTATCTCCCTCCCCTCTTCTTTCATTTTCTTTTTAATTTTTTGAGACAAATTTTCTTTATTTAGTTCTGGCTAACCTAGACAGTGGTGGATATAAGATCATAGATATCCTCCTGTCTGCCTCCCAAGCATTGGGATTTATAGGCGTGCATCTGGTGCATACAAAACATAATGAAAAAAAATCAAGTTGTTTTTAATGTTTTTCCCCCTGAGACATGATTTCTCTTTGTAGCTTTGGCTGCCCTGAAGCTCACTCTGTAGACCAGGCTGGCCTGGAACTCACAGAGATCTACCTATCCGCCTCTTGAGTGCTTGGATTAAAGGTGTTCACCAACACCTCCTGGCAAGTTGTTTTTAATTATTATTGTTGTTGCTTTTAAAAATTTTGTGACTGACGATTCAAACCAAATACACACTAAGCAGTCAATCTACTACCGATTTACAGTCTATCACTGATCTACATCCCAGCCATTCTTTTAAAAATATTAATGAGGGTGTGTGTGTGTGTGTGTGTGTGTGTGTGTGTGTGTGTGTGTGTGTGTGTGTGTGTATGTGTGTGTGTGTGTATACAAATGCTCACCTGTGCAGGTTCTCATGTATTCTATTCTGGTCAAACTTATTATATAGTAGAAGATGACTTAGAACTTCTCGTTCTTCAGTCTTTACCTCCTAAGTACAGGATTATGGTCATGTGTCACCATATCCGGTTTTATATGGTGTTAGTAAATGAACCCAGGGCTTGTTCATGCTAGGTGAATACCGTGCCACCCGAGCTCCATCCCCAGCTCTTACCTTCTTTTAGAATGGTAAGGAGTCAGACTCAGCTTGTGCATGCCGGGCAAGTGCTGTACTACTGAGATACATCCCAAGTCCTTCTTAAAATAGGAAAGTCAGTTACTGCATTTAAATTGAGTGCAGGTTTGGTTGTGATTTTGCAGTGCTGAGGACTGAACTTAGTCTCCAGTATGTTAGACAGTCATGCTATAACCCCTGTCCCTACCCCCTTTAAAAGTACTTTTATTTTTAATTCTTAATTATGTGTATGTAGGGGTTGGGGATTTAGCTCAGTGGTAGAGCGCTTGCCTACCTAGCACAAGGCCCTGGGTTTGGTCCTCAGCTCCGAAAAAAAAAAAAAGAAAAAAAAAATGTGTATGTTTTTTGGTGGGTCTGTGCACATCTGAGTGCTGGTGCCTGGTTATTCCAGAAAAGGGTATTTGATCTCCAGAGCTGGAATTACACCTAGTTATAAACTGTCTGATATGGGTGGTAGGAACCAAATTTGAGTCCTCTGCAAGAACAGCCAGTGCTCATAACAGCTAAGCCATCTCTATCTCTAAAAAGAAAAATTCAAGACATTATCTTACTCAGGATAGCCTTGAATTTACTTTGTATTCCAGGCATAACAAGAGTCACAAACCAGGAGCCTAGAACTCCAACCCCTTGGTAGGCAGAGACAGTTAATGAGCAGGAGTTCAAGTCCTGTGTGGTACATGTGAGTTCCAGAATAGCCTGGGCTATGGTGTCATTTCTTTAAAAATCTAAAGAAAATGGGCTGGAGAGATGGTTCATTGGTTAAGAGCACTGACTGATACTCTAGAGTACCTGGATTCAATTCCTAATGCCCACGTGGCTTCTCACAGCTGCCTGTAACTCCAGTTCCAGGGGATCCATGGTACCAGGGCATACCTGTAGTACATATTTTTGTATATGCAGGCCTAATACTCATACACATAAATTAAAATAAAATAAATCTTTAAAAAAAATAAACCAAAAATCAAAAAATAAACATAAAAAGCCAGAAACCAGCCTAAAAGAAAACCATAAAAAATTTTGATGAAATCCTCCTGTTTATTGTTTTTTCCCTTTTACTAAATATGTCATACCCAGGAAGTCACTTTCAGATGCAAACCTGTTTTCATACCCAACAAACCACTTTTATGTATGTGTGTGTATGTATATGCACAGCCAGCACTCATGTCCACTGAACTATATCCCCAGCCCTGTTTGTTGTTGTTTTGTGTTTGTTCTAGAGACAGATTTTCATGTACACATAGAGACCAGACTGGCCTCAAAATCCACAGAAACTCCTCCTCATCTTGCTTCTACCACTCTTTGTGTGTTTGTTTAGATCCTGTTTCTTCAGTTATCTGGAAGATTGATGTGAACTGAGAGGGATTAATAGACATCAAAAGGGCAATAATTTACAGTGAAGGAAAGATGGGGAAACAGGCATGAAGTACCTGTAGTAAGAGTTCAAGCATCTGGTGCAGGACATGGAGGAAATAGCATGTTACTTGAAATACAGAAGGAGACAGAGATGGAGTCTTTTTCTCATTTAGGTATTCCATCTAAGGTGTATAATTACATATTTTTTTCTGGTGTTTGTCTTAGATGAAGTAGTTCCTTTGTCATAATGATGAGTAGTCTCTCAGTTAGTACTGTGTTGTTAAAAAGAATTTGTGCTCAGAAGCTAGGTGTCTTAGTTACTGTTCTGTTGCTGTAAAGAGAAACCTGATAGGCAAATCTTATAATAGGAAGCATTTAATTGGGGCTGGCTTACAGTTTCAGAGGCTTAGTATGTTATCATCAAGGTGGAGACCTTGGCTGCACACAGACCAGGTGTTACATCCTGGTCTGAAGGCACAAAGAGAACCTGGTCCTGGCTTTGGCTTTTGAAACCACAAAGCCCCACCCCCTAGTGACTCAATTCATTCTTCAAGGCCACACCTCTTAATTCTTCTAGTCCTATCAAAGATTTCTACTCCTGGGTGACTACACATTCAAATATATGAGCCAGTGGGGCCATTCTTATTCAAACTAAAGGCCTAGGCTTGATGACTCAGGCTTGTAATCTCAGTTTTATAGAAAAATGAGGTAGAAGAATCACAAGTCCAGTGCCTAACAATGCTACAGGGTGCGTTCAAGGCCAATTTGGGCAGCATAGAGGAGTATTCTAGCTCGAATAGAAGGAAGAAATTGGAGGCTGGGAATATAGGAGAAAACAATTTGTGCTTTGATAGCAGTGTTAGTCCTTGGGGCTATCATTATAGTCTGAAAGCAGAGAGAAAAGACTTAGAAGGGAGTGGAAATAAAAGTACTTCCTGCTGCAAGTGCCCTATGTGCTCACAGAGCCTCAGTTAAGGAGGAATTGCTCCCTTGGAAGCTCATTCTTCCTTCCTTCCTTCCTTCCTTCCTTCCTCCCTTCCTTCCTTCCTTCTTCCTCCTCCTATTACTCTTTTTCTTTTTCAGATGAATACATACTATAGGTTTCTCATTTAAAGTTATGGCATTGGATATAATATATTAGAAAGGCTGAATTGATTTAGGCTGAAGGGGCATAACTGGAAACACAATTCTAAAGAACTCTGTCTCTGTTGAAAGAAAATTTGTATGAAACACCTAGATTAAAGAAAAAAGAAGCAATAGTGCACCAGAGATTACTGTGTGCCAGGTATGGTAGTGGGTGCATTCTCATCCACTGTCCGTTCAGCCTTAACATTTCAGAAGAGATGCGGAAGTCAAGGTACTCTCTGTGGGAGTGAAAGTACCAACAGATTTTTCTTGGCCATTGTGCCTAGTCTCTTGTTCATTGCTCATTTTTTTTTTTTTTTTTTTTTGGTTCTTTTTTTTCGGAGCTGGGGACCGAACCCAGGGCCTTGCGCTTCCTAGGTAAGCGCTCTACCACTGAGCTAAATCCCCAGCCCCCATTGCTCATTTTTTAAGTAGTAGCTCTTGAGAGTTTGGTGAAATGCGAAGACTATGTTTTTGCTATTTATTTGTTTGTTTGTTTGTTTGACAATGTCTCTCTAAGTAGTCCTAAATGTTCTAGGATTCACTATCTTGACCAGGTTGACCTTGGAATTCATATAGATCCTTCTGCTTCTGCCTCCCAATATTCTGCTGGGGTTAAAGGCTGCACCACCGTGCCCAGCTGTTTCTTTTATTCTTAAAGAAGTGATTTGTTAAAGATCATTAGATTGTTAACCCTTGTCCCTTCCCAGAATGTATAAATGGGATCCTTACAAGTTGGCAGATTCCCCATGGTGGTTCCCTGATCTATGGAGTGAAGGCTATTGAGGTTGGAAAGGACAAATGGAAACCATTGGAGTTGTTCTTCTAGGGAAAATAGTGCGCCTGAAATTTTATCACATACATAGTGGGATTAAAGAAATCAGTGCCACTTTAAAGGTTTTAAAGGTAAGGGTGATTATCCACCCCCTCCCCCAATCTCCCTTAAGTCTCCTATTTGGCCTATACAGAAGATAGATGGGTTATGGAAAATGACAGTTGACTTTCACAAAATTAACCATATAGTAACTCCAATTGCAACTGGTGTGCCAGATGTAGTATCTTTATTTGAGCAGATTAATAAATTTCCTGATACTTGGTATACAGCTATTGATCTAAGAAATGTTTTTCTTCTCTATACTTGTCCGTAAGACTACCAGAAGCAATTTACTTTCATCTGTCAAGGCTAGCAATATTCCTTGACAGCTTTAACGGCAAGGTTCTGTTAACTCTCCAGCCCTGTGTCCTAACTTGGTTTGAAGGAATCTTGATTGTCTACCTCTTCCACAAGTATCATACTGGGCCACTAAATTGAAGACATTGAACTAATTGGGACAAATGAGCAGGAGGTAGCAACTTGCTACTTGGTAATACATTACAGGATGGGGAATAGATCCAGCCAAGATTCAAAGAGCACTCTAATGGAGGACATGTAGAGATGTTCCTTCTAAGGTAAAAGAAAATTTATTGCACTTGGTTCTTCCCACTGACTGCCTGGAAAGAGGCACGATGTTTGGAGGGTCTGTTTGCACTTTAGAGGCAGCACATTCCTTACTTGGGAGTGGTGTTCTAGCCCATATACCAAGAGATTCAGAAAGTTGCTCATTTGAATGGCCCTGGAACATGGAAAGGCTCTAGAACAGGCTTGCTCTATCATTTGACATATGATCCAGCGGACTCAATAGGGATGCCATTTGGAGCCTTTGGCAGGCCCTCATAAATGCTCTCCTTTTGAGAGATAGCTTTTGATCCATCATTGGGCCTCAGTAGAAAAGATTGAATGTTTGATAATGGGCCACCAGGTTATCATGTGCTCACTATGAGCTGGGTCTTATCTGACATACCAAGGCATAAAGTTAGATGTATACAGCAGGGATTCATCATGGAATGGAAGTGGCAGACAATGATCCTGCCTGAGAAGGGCCTGAGAGCACCAGCAAGTGACATGAAGTTGCTTTTTGTCTTGGTGTTTATTAGAAAGGGATGTAGACCATGCACTGCATCAGGGCTTTGTACATGGGTTCCAGTGATCAAACTCAGGTTATTTTGAACACAGGTTATAAAACACAGGAAGTGCTTTTACCCATGTAGACATGCTATTGGTCTTGGAATGTATGTTTAGTAAGGAAAAGTGAGGCAACTCCCAATAGTAGGAACAGGAATTCCTATAGGAGGAATTTCCAGCATTGAACTTTTTTTTTTTTTTTAAGATTTATTTATTTAATGTATGTGAGTGAGTACACTGTAGCTGTCTTCAGACACACCGGAAGAAGGCATCAGATCTCATTACAGTTGGTTGTGAGCCACCATGTGGATGTGGGATTTGAACTCAGGACCTCTGGAAGAGCAGTCAGTGCTCTTAATCTCTGAGCCATCTCTCCAGCCCCAGCATTGAACTTTTTAAGTTTTTTGTTTTGTTTTGTTTTGTTTTGTTTTTAATGGGGCTGGAGAGATGGCTCAGCAGTTAAAAGCACTGACTGCTCTTCTAGAGGACCAGGGTTCAAATCCTAGCACCTACATGTCAGCTTACAACTGTCTGTAACTCTAGTTTGAGGGGATCTGACACACTCTTCTGGCCTCCTCAGGCAATGTATGTATGATGCACAGACATATATGGTAAAACACCATATGCATTAAATAAAAATAAATCTTGTTTTTGTTTTTGTTTTTGTTTTTGTTTTTCCGGAGCTGGGGACCGAACCCAGGGCCTTCCGCTTGCTAGCCAAGTGCTCTACCACTGAGCTAAATCCCCAACCCCAATAAAAATAAATCTTAAAAATTGTTTTTTGTTTTTTTCTGGAGCTGAAGACTGAACCCAGGGCCTTGCGCTGTTTGTTTGTTTTTGGTTTTTTTTGTTTGTTTGTTTTTTTAAAACAGGGTTTCATGTAGTTGGCCTGGAATTCTTTGTGTACCCCTTCACCCTTTTGAATGGTAGGGTTTTAGGCATATCCTCTCATACTCAGTTTATGTGCAACTGGGGGTTGAACCTAGGACCTTGTGTACTATCACTGTGCCCACTGAGCTACCTGTCCAGCTCACTTATTTTTGAGATAGGGTCTTATACTCCAGCTCAGGCTGGCTTTGAAATCACTGTCTTAGCCTCCTAAATTTTAGATATAGGTGTGTGCCACTAATAAATATCCAGTTGTGTAGATTTTCTTCTCTCTGATACTATTATTTTAGCATCAGTGTACAGGATCCAGAGTATTACCTGCCCAATTTCTAGGTTTCTATGCTGGTTTATGGTGGGTTTTCAGGAACTTTGTTGTTTTTTTACCTTAACCTGATTGTAGCCTTTAATCCCAGCTCTTGTGAAGCAGAGGCAGCTGAATCTCTAGGAATTAAAGGCTAGTTAGAGCTAGCTACACAGTGAGACCCAAAAACAAACAAACAAACAAAAAACCCACCTCAAAATAAACCCAAATACACACGAGTTTTGGAGTGTACTTTTACTCTCTGTCTTTGATTGTGCTGGAACAAATCTCACTTTTACTGGAAGTCACTTGAAGGGAATTGTAAGTGATAGTACTAGTTTTTCAGTAGGTTAATTCAGATCTTTTCCCAAAGGAAGAGCAATGCTGTTTGAACTGTAACCCCTTGCAACTACTTAGAAGCCAAGATATAGTCCAAATTGACCTTCAGCTGAAATAGTTTCTAAGCTGTGACTCATCTTTTGGCCCATTCCTTTTTTCACCAGGAAATACATTAAGTATTAATTTTTGGAATTTCAGTTATCCATCCTGAAGAATATGTTGCTTGTCAGAGTTACTAGGACATATTTTTCTGGTAATCAATAGGGCAACCAGTGATTGTGTGTGTCTGTGTGTGTGTGCGCGCACACACACACAACTCAGTAGTTGTGTAAAATCCATGTGTAAGAAAATATATAAATCTTGTCTAGAAAGACTGTGAATATGAGACCAACCATTTGACTTCTTTCAGGGGTTTATCTATTTCATCAGAGGGATGGAAATGTAGGAGGCTGAGGCTGAACTGAACAGGTGGTGTGTCTGTGTTTATATCTGTAAATATCACATCACTGTTTACAGTACATTGGTCTGTCTTCATGCAGGGCCTTGTACAACCAAATCGGGAGGAATTGTTCCCGTGCTTAAAGCCAAGAACAACATCCTGACCAGCAGGGAGTCAGAGGTCAGCTTAAGGCAACAGCTATTGGGAGGGAGCAGCAGGACATTAAGAACATTGGAGGAACTGAGTTTGTTAAAAGAAGACAAAATGTAGGAAAGAACATTTGATCTCTGCCAAAAGGCCGAGAGGCGATTAGAGAGGGGCCAATACTGCATGTTTTCATATATTTTTGAAATTTCAAAAATCCACAGTCATGTAAGCAGAGAGTAGGATGGTGACCACCAGAAATGCAGGATGAGGAGAATGGAGACATGGTAGTGAAAACGTGTGAAGTTACAGTTAGGTCTCCTGCATAGGGTAGTAATTAATAGTTAATAACAAGGTGGTATACTTCAAAACTGCTAAAAACACATTTCAAGTATTTACATCAGAAAAAAATAATTATTTCAGAGGTGAATGCTTGCATCCAAGCATTAAACTGAGAATGGGGTTTCCATTGGAGGAGTTAGAGAAAGGATTGAAGGATCTGAAGGGGTTTGCAGCCCCATAAGAACAACAATACCAACCAACCAGAGCTCCCAGGGACTAAACCACCATCCAAAGACTACACATGGACAGACCCATGACTCTAGCTGCATACATAGCAGAGGATGGCCTTGTTGGGCACCAAATGGAGAGGCCCTTGGTCCTGCCAAGGCTGGACACCCCAGTATAGAGGAATGTCAGGGCGGGGAGGCGGGAAGGGGTGGGTGGTTGGGTGGGGGAAAGGGGGTAACATTTGAAATGTAAATAAAAAATAATCCAATAAAAATAATTATTTCAATTAATAGGTAGTTTGCTTGATTTAATCATTCTGTATGAGTATGTGCATGTGTATGTGTAGGTATAAAAACACATTATTCCCCATAAATAAATCATTCATTTTTCAGTACATATGAAAATTGAAAACATGAAAGATTGTCTATGCAGTGACTTAAAAAAAATTTGCACCCTGGGTATAGTAGCTCATGCCTTTAATCCTACCACTCAGTGAGCAGAGGGAGGTAGAGCTGTATGAATTTAATGCCAGCCTGGTCTACAAAGAGTTCCAAGCCAGCCATGCTGTCCTAGTAAGACTATGTTTCAAAAAAAGAAGAAAAGGAAAAGGGCAGATGTACTTTGAAGGAAGTATATGAAAGCTGTGTGAAACTACATCTCTGGCTGGCCTGTACTTGCTATATGGACCAGGCTTGCCTGGAACTTGTGAAGATACAAGTTTTTCTGCCTCTTGAACACTAGCATTACAGATGTGAGATATTACATCTGGCTTTGTTTTTTAGCAGTTCCCTGGGAGATCAAATATTTCATTATAGAGTGGTGGTTCTCAACCCATGGTTTATAACCCCTTGGGTTGCATATCAGATATTGTGCATATCATATATTTATATTATAATTCATAACAGTAGCAAAATTACAGTTATTGAAGTAGCACTGAAACAATTTTATGGTTAGAGGGTGGTCACCACAACATGAGAAACTGTGTTAAAAGAAGGAACTGCATTAGGAAGGTTGAGAACCACTCTTTTAGAGGGAGGTTTCTTAAGGCTCAAGAAGTTTTAAATTCTGAGTTGAAGTTGCAGGAATGAGAAGAGATTCATGACATTAGGGAAGTAAATAACTCACAAGTCTCAAACACTTTCTGAAAGTAACATGAATGCACAGAAACCTTTTCCACCTTATTGCCGTAGGAACAGTCGCTAGAGGTAAGACAGGAGGTAGAGCTGCCTGGATGAGGCTTTCTAACCTGTTGTGCTGCATGAAAGTTGTACACAGAGCTCTATGGATGCAGCTTTTTAGTGTTGTCACCCGGCTTGAGATTGATACAGCTGCCTTTGAACTAATTGTCTCTGCTCCTGTGACTCATCCCAATAAACTAATTTGCTTACCAAATTGAGCTTTGTGTAGTTGTCACTTTCATCTGTAGTTGGTTACTTATCTGGGATAAATAGACATTTGGTCGTCATCTCTATAGTAAGTCTCACTTAACAGGCTTCTCTACAATGGTTTATCACAGTGAAGGGTCATCTTACCAGTTGGGTATGTGTTGATCATATCCCTTTCTGGTCATTCAGATTTCCTCTCTCACAATGCACCTGTACAATGTTTGGTGCATATTCTTACAACTAAGCAGTGAGAAAGGTGTGTTCTTTTACTCTAGTATTTGATTTGTAAACATCAGAAGTCCATTACAAGATTAGATTTAAAAGGTGATGCATTAAACTGGATGTGGCTGCACATGCCTTTAATCCCAGAATTTGGGATGCAGAGATAGGAAAATCTCTGAGTTTCATACCACCCTGGTCTATGTAGTGAGTTTCCAGCTGCCAGAGCTGCACAGTGAGACCCTTTCAAGAAAAGAGTCAAAGGTGATGTGTTCACCAAAAAGCAGACTCCATTTGAGAAGTTCCTGGGGACCTTCCTGACTGACTGGGGCTTTGTTTCAGCATCTGTGCCTGCTTTTATTCTTTTCTATCTTTCCTCATTCTGATGCTGGCCACTTTACAGATAGAACACAAATGTTCTTGGGGAACATTCTAAATTTGTTCTGTTGTCTTCTCTGAGACTCAGTTCTGTGGTCTGGCTTCAGCTGGTTGTGGGACAGTGTGATCTTTGAAAGCTTTTCATCATGGTCTGTTTCCTGACTCTTTCTGTGCTCTGTGCTTAGTTAGTTTTTCTGCTTTTCTTTCTGAGGTGATATAAGTTACATTTCCTCAGTTGCAAGGCTTAAAAACTCTGCACTCCAGGCCTTGGACTTTCCCCTCGTTTATAAAGCTTTCCTAGAAAATTGAGGATGAATCAGGTGCTATGTTGTAAGGTATGCTGACCCTCCTGGGATCCTAGTTTGAGAGTTGTTTAAACAGTATGTAGCAATTTGAATTGGATTTGCAAGGGAGAATTGTTGCCAAGTCTCTGAAGTAGGTCATAGCCCTTAGCCCTTCCCCCTTGTTTTCTTTTTGTTTGTTTGTTGGTGTCTCATATGACTCAGGCTTGTCTTGACTATAGAGCCTAGGAGACAGCTTCAAACTCCCAATCCTCCTGCCTTCCCTCCCCAAATGCTGCTGTCACAGATATGTACCACTACAACCAAGTCTCCTTTCCTTCCTTTCCTCTTTCCCCATCTTTGAAATGGGATTTCTCTATGTAGCCCTTAGCCTGGCTGTGTAGACCAGGGTGTCTTAGAACTTGGGCCAAGTAATTCTTCTGCCATTCTTTGCTATTCGAGTGATGAAATTACAGGTATGTATAGCACTTAATTTTCTTTCTTTTTTTTCCCCTTGAGGCTGGGTCTATTACATTATCCTGTCTATCACACTTGATATGTAGAACAGAATGGCCTCACACTCCTAGAGATCTCCTGCCTTTTTGCTGGGACTGCAGTGTATACCACGATGCCTGGTCTCCTATTTTTCAACTGAAAAGTTAGTGTAGGTTGGACCTGACATCGCTGAAGCAGCTTCAGTGTTATAATTTTCCTTGGCATGGATTAAGAAAAAAGTATGGCTTACCATGAGTAAATCGTCTTTTTGTTGTTTTATTTTTTGAGACAAGCTTTCATTATGTAGCCATGACTGTCCTGGGACTCACTATATAGACTATGCTGGCCTCAAACTCATAGAGATCCTCTTTGCTTCCTGAGTGCCACTATGCCCAACTGGATAGATACATCATAACTGTGAGTTGATTGACTGATAATATGGGCATAGTTAAAATTCAGAAATTTCATCATTTTCTGGATTAATAGTCAAGAAAAATTTCTAAATAGAACAGAATAGCAATACAGAAATCTTTTAGGTACTCAGAATATACATGCATAAAATCTCAATTTAAATAATTCTAAAATGAAAAAATAGATACTTTGGCCAAAGTCAGGGGTACTGGCAGAGTACTCTAATCCCACCTCCTAGAAGAGGTTTTCTCATTATTCCTTCATGCATTCCAGTGCTATGTCTTCTCTGAACTAGCTGTACTTTTTATCCTAAAGAGTAAACACTAAAATTACGGCTTTTATATGTTTGGTCCAGGGAGTGGCACTATTAGGAGGTAAGACCTTGTTGGAATAGGTGTGTCATTGGGGGCGTGGGCTTTAATACTCTCATCTTAGCTGCTTGGAGGCCATTCTCCTCCTTGCAGCCTTCAGATGAAGATGTAGAACTCAGCTCCTCCTGCACCATGCCTGCCTGGATGCTGCCATGCTCCTGCCTTGATGATAAAGGACTGAACCTCTGAACCTGTAAGCCAGCCCCAATTAAATGTTATGCCTTATAAGAGATGCCTTGGTTCATAGCAGTAAAACCCTAACTAAGACAACCCTTTTAAATGTTTTGAAATTAAAATTTAAAATTACTTTTATTTATGTATTTGTCTGTGTGCATACATGCACATTCATGGCATGTGGAATTCAGAGGACAATTTGCAGGGATCTGTTCTTTT
Organism: Rattus norvegicus; assembly: GCF_021556685.1. Classification (NCBI taxonomy): domain Eukaryota; kingdom Metazoa; phylum Chordata; class Mammalia; order Rodentia; family Muridae; genus Rattus; species Rattus norvegicus. The sequence goes on from NC_141541.1 coordinate 65,162,881, forward strand.
CCTTCTGCCATATGGGATCTGGCATTGGACTAATAGTGGGTACCTTTTCCTGTTGATCCATCTTTCTAGCTCCCCCTCCACAATCCCCTTTTTTTGGGGGGGGGTAGAATCTCAGATAGCCCAGACCGGCCTTAAGCTTGCTATGTAAATGAATCTCATTTGGGGAACAAATAATAATTTTTTGCCTGCTTGCTTCTTTTATGTTTCTAAAATGTATTTTCTTTTTACTAATTGTCCTCATTTTGTTATTTTAACAGGCTACCAAGCAGTTTCTTGAAGAGATCAACAAGTGGACAGTACAGTATAATGTTTCTCCTCTCTCTTGGAACGTGGCTGTCAAGTTCCTCATGGCCAGAAAGTTTGATGTGCTCCGTGCTGTAGAGCTGTTTCACTGCTACAGAGTAAGTGACTCAGGATCAGACTCATTTGGAACCGTTGAGCTAAGTTTTGCTATTTTTTTTTCTGCTTTACTTTATACATGTTGATATTTCTACTTCTCTTTTATTCTGTTAAAAATGAATCAATGTCCACAAACCCTGTGAGAACTGAGGTTGGGCTGCCGGTTTCTGGAAACACTTAACAAACCCGAAATTTGCTTGTAGGCCAGCATGCTACATGTGAGGACTGAGGCAAAGAAAGTCTCTTAATGTCATCCTGTGACACACTCCTTCCTGGAGTTTTCATCCTTGCTGTCTTCCCTGCCTCCTGGACAACCTATTTGGTATATTTTACAGCTGTAGTTTAAGGCCTCATGAAATTTTAGAAAGCTGTCATCCTGATGAACTTTGAACTAAAGAGCTATTCAAGAAAAGGGAGGTGTTAGCTCTGGAAAAGAAAAGTGGCTATATTAGCCAGGTCAGGTTCTTGGCAGTGTCTTTTTTGGTGTTTGTTTCGGCTTGGTTTTTTTGAGACAGGGTTTCTTAGCATAGCCTTGGCTGTCCTAGACTTGCTCTGTAGACCAGGCTTACCTCAAACTCATAGAGATCCATCTGCCTCTGCCTCATTAGTGCTGGAATTAAAGGCATAATCTACCACAGCTGGCTAAGATTTTTTTAAAAAGGAAGTTCAAGACTGATTCTATGTTGTGTTTGCTTTCTTGGATTGTAGCATCTTTGATAGAAAGCTATATGTTATGTTACTTTGTGGTTAGGAATTTCTTCTGAAGAGAAACCATCTGTGCTTTAAAAAAAAAAAAGGAATCCTGGGAAAACAAACAAGCACTGGAATTCGCTCACACTTATCGCATGGCTCAGCTCATCCAATACTCATTACTTACTCCATAGATATTACTTGCATACCTACTATATTAACTGTGCCATGATTGTTATTTAGAAGAGAGAGTAAACAATCAATAAAGAGTACTAACCTTAAATCTGAAGGATGAGTAGGGATCAAGCACGGGTGAAGTATGGCTTAGCTCTTAAAGGCTAGGTTTACAACCAAACAATATAAGAGAACAGTATGTTTAGATCCTCAGTGGTAGAAAGTAAAATTGAACTAAGCCAGAATATTGAGTTGGAGTCAAGGCATGGCAAGAGATGGAGAGCACAGATAAATAAGACCAGATTATTAAGGCTTCAGAAATCCATTCATGATATAGGCAATGTAATACATTTTCCATATTTGCATTTCGAGAAAGATTTTGACAGTGTAGTTTTGGAGAGTGTACATCACCAATTATCTTGGAGCCAGAAAGATCAGTTTGAGGACTGTTGTACTTACTAGGAGAGATAATGGCAGTACTATTAAATACATAATGTCAGGGGAAATCGAGAAAAGTAGACAAATTTAGACTTCCAATGGGTAGGAGCTGCTTAAACTGGTGTGTGAGAAAAATGAGTAAGGTGTCAGAGTTGGGACTTGTGTGTCAAGATCAGTGCAGGTAACATTAATTAATTTTGGAGACATTGAAGTAGGGTGGGTTTATGTAGAAAGAAGGTTATGGGTTTAGTTTACCCATGTCTTTGGGATACCCAAATAGACAGTTCCTATAAGCAACTGAAACCTGTGTGTGGGGTACAGGTATTTCCGAATGGCTAAACTAGAGCTGACTCTTGGGGGCATCAGAACAGATGGTCCTGAGAAGGTGGATGAGGACCGGAATTATGGTAACAGCTAACTGCCCTGGAATGCTAAGGCATGGTACAATGGGATTCACAGTTCACTTAGTTGATTTCTCATGTCCCATCCCTGAGATTTGACAGCTACATGCAATTTTTCTGGATATGTCATATTTTTGTATTAATTCATCTCTTCATTGTTTCCTTTTTAGGAAACAAGACGGAAGGAAGGCATTGTGAAGCTGAAGCCTCATGAGGAGCCGCTCCGTTCTGAGATCCTCAGCGGGAAGTTCACCATCTTGGTGAGTCTGTAGAGCAGTCTCGTGCTTTGTTATAGCCTTTGGTAGCTGTTGCCTTATTTAGAGTTTTGTGCCTAGGTTCCTTATCAACACATTTTGCTACTAAATTGTTCTAATAATAATCGAGTTACTAATTAAAAGTATCAATTATTAATAATAGTTGAATAATTGAGCTATGGAACAGTAGACTTAAAGCTTTTTCTTCATTGATCCATTAAAAAAGTTGTTGGTCAGCTTGTTGGGAAGAGTTAATAATGTATCAAAACACATCCTTACTTAATGGAAACTCTCCACTAAATAGTGGTTCAAGGGAGTGCTGAGAGAGTCGGGCCTAGGGTGATCACAACACTGCTCCCTTTATGGAAGGAAGAATACACACAAATTAAGGAAGTTCTGTGGGTAGATCTTCTCTTCATGTGTCAAATCTCTGTCCAGGACAATACATCTAAAACATTCCTGTGGTTTTTTTGTTTTGTTTTGTTTTTGATTTTTCATTTCTAAATATTTCCTGATTTATTTGCTTTAGAATGTTCGAGACCCAACTGGAGCCTCCATTGCCCTTTTCACTGCCAGGTTACACCATCCCCACAAGTCTGTCCAACATGTGGTACTCCAAGCCTTGTTTTACCTGCTAGACAGAGCTGTGGACAGGTAAGCAGTAACACTATTTAGTGGGTGTCTACCTCAGGAAGGTGACAGTCTGAATTGATTAAACTCAGGCATGCTCTCACCATTGCCCCTCGGACACAACCTGGGCAGTCTGAGTAGAAACAACTCCTTTGTTTAAGAGTGTGGGTTTCTAGTTAGGATGCTGTGTTCTGTTTGTTTGCATCCCTTCGCCTAGTTTAGGATTAACAAAAGCTGAGAGAGACAGTTCATAACAATTGTTAATATACTGAGAATGGTTTATTTGAAGGAGGAAAGAAGTCTATTGAGTTTGTGTATGTAGGGCTTCCACATGCTAAGGCATATTTACTACCAGTAGCTTATGTCTTAATCATTCCTTTATTTGCCCCTTTAACTTTGAGATGCTGTCTGACTTAGTTACCCATACAAACTTAGTATTCTCCTGCCTCAGTATCTCAAACAGTAGAGATTACAGGCCCATGTCACCAGTCTTAGGCCATCTGTTAGTCTTGTTCATGTTAAACTCTCTGGGGGCTGGGTGGTGGATCATGTCTTTAATCCCACCACTTGGGAGGCAGAGGCCAGTGAATCTCTGAGTGAACCAGGGCTACACAGAGAAACCCTGTGCTGAAAACAGCAACAACAACAAAACCCAGCCAAAGCAAACAAAGAAAAACATTATGGGAGTTGGAGAAAGTACTCAGAAATTAAGAGCACTGGATGCTCTTTCAGAGGACCCAGGTTCCTTCTTTTTTTTTTTTTTTTTTTTTTTTTTTTTGGTTCTTTTTTTTCGGAGCTGGGGACTGAACCCAGGGCCTTGCGCTTCCTAGGTAAGCGCTCTACCACTGAGCTAAATCCCCAGCCCCGAGGACCCAGGTTCAATTCAGCACCTACATGGTGGTTCATAGCCATCTGTAACTCTAGTCTTAGGAGATTCAGACCCTCTTCTAGCTTCCATGGGCATCAGGCATGTCCGCTGCTCACATATATACATGTAGGCAAATCATACACATAAAATAAAAACAATAAAGAAAAAAAACTCAAAACCAACCCTCTGGGGTATACTGGGGTAGTTACTTGCCTAGCACATGTAAGAATCCAGGTTCTTTCTCTAGTATGGAAAAACAAAAATAAAACAAGCCATGCCTAGTAGTACCTGCAGTCCTAGCACTCAGGAGTCAGAGGCAGGATTATCACCACAAATTTGAGGTTTCCCTAGCCTACATAATAAATTTCAGGCCAGCCAAGGCTACATAGAGAGAATCTGTCTTGATAAAAACTAAAGCAAACCAAACAAACCAATCTGGGAGCTGCAGTTATGTGGCTCAGTGGTGGAAATCTTATCTATTGCCCTGTTTAATCCCCAGTGCTATAAGATAGATAGATGGATGGATGGATGGATGGATAGATAGGTGGATGGATGAATGGATGGATAGATAGATTGATGGTAGCTGGCTAGCTAGCCCAGTGGGTTGGTGCACTCTTTTAATGCCAGCATTCTGGAGGCAGAGGCAAGTGGGTCTGTGTAAATTTGATGCCAGTGTGGTCTATATAGTGAGATCCAGGCTATCTGAAACTATATGGTGATTACTTGCCTCAAAAGGGGGGAAGGGATTGGAGTACCAGGGAGATGGCCCAGCAGTTATGAGTACTGGCTACTCTTTGAGAGAACTGGGTTTTTCATTCCCAGCACCTACATGGTGGCTCACAACCATTGGCAGCTTCAGTTTCAGGGTATCCAATGTCCTTTCTAACTTCTGGTTACCAGACATGTGGTGCACATACATGCATGCAGGCCAAATGCTCATACGTATAAGGAAAAATTAAAAGTAACAGTTGGCTTGTTGTAATCTTAGTACTTAGGAGGTGGGGGAAGATGCTGTGATTTTTAAAGCCAGCTTAAGCTGTGAGGAGAGACTCTGTTTCAGAAAAAGAACAAAAAACAAACAAAACCACAACAAAAAAACATGACACCTGACCACAGTCTATTGGGGTCAGACAAAATAGTACCTTAGACAATTAAGGTAGTAGGATCATGAATTTGAGACTGACTTGAGCCACATATAAAATTTCAGAATGGACTTGGTTTTTGTTGTTTGTTTGGTTTGTATTGGTTTTTCAAGACAGAGTTTCTGTGTATATAGCCTTGGCTGTCTCGGAACTTGTTTTGTAGACCATGCTGGCCTTGAACTCAGCAGATCTCCCTGCATCTACCTCTAGTATGGGATTAAAGCGCGAACCATCACTTCCTGGCTTGTTTTGTTTGTTTTGAAATAGGGTTTCATATAGCTTACCTGGCCTAGAGTAAGCATATACAAATTGTCTGTAGTCTAGAGACATTCTGAAGTGGGGCTCTCTGAATAGTTACTGTGTACTGCCTTATTTGTTACTTTTTTAACATGTAGCTTCTGTGATTGACGCTTAGTGGGAGCTGCATTTGAGTCTTGCACGTACTGTTGCTGAGGAATGAGGCCAGCAGTCTCAGTAGTCTTGAACTCCCTGTGTACCAGACTGGAATGTCTCAGCCTTCAGTCTTTAGGGCTGCACTTTGGAAACACTCCTTTAGTTTAGGAGAGTGAAGGAAAACTACCTCTCAGAAAGTTCAGGAGAGAGGGAATGCTAACAGGGATGTTCACTTATCTATTACCTATCTTCTTCAAAGTGATCATAACCTATCTTGCTGCTTTGATTACCCTTTATGTACTTCCTTCCTTTGAAGCAAATGTGAAGCGAGGGCTGTGTTTTAAGCTTTTTGGTGTCTCTCGCTGCGTGTAGCTCAGGACTCAGGCTCAGTAGGCAGCAGTTGGCTCACTGTGATGCCTCATGTTATATACCAAGAAGCATCATAGATTTTATATCATTCCATGTGTGTTCAGAGGATGAGCAACTTCATATAGGATCATGGAACCTAGGTCTCTAAGCCCTGTAGTTTATTATCATTATACTTCTTCCCCTGTGTCACTGACTTGTTTTAGGCCGCTATCTTTGAGGAGAAAACCTGGTAATTCCTTAATTGGCCCTAGTTTAGCTTGTTGAGAAAATGGAAATTCTCTAGACCTAGATAATCTACTTGGTAATTATGCCTCTTTGACAGCTTCTTTAATCTTGAGGAATAATAATCTCTTGAGGTTATAAAAAAAGGAGTTAAGATTAATATTAATGCATTAGGGGCCAGTAGAAATATATTCTGCCAGAAAAACCTCTATGCATTTTAGAACTAAAGTTTTTTTTCCCTTTTCAGAAAGTTAATTCACTGAACCTGAAGTATACTAGATACACAAATTTTAAATGAATATACTTGAACTGGATTTTAAAGTATTTTCATATACACATAATTGACAAGAATTGATATTTTAAAATGTTAACTCTTTGCCAGTGCTTCCCTTTAGATTCTGTAGAAGTATGATGGAATGGGGGCTTACAGGAGGGAGTGCAAAGATGAAGACACAACATGAAAACCTTGAGGGGGCCCATACCTAAAACCCTAGCACCAAAGCGAGTGTGTCAGGAGGATTACCCTGAGGTTGAAGCCAGCCTGGGTTTAATGCCAAGTGAGCACATAGGATGCATGAAACCCTCCGAGAAAAACCTAAAACAATAAGTGTAAGAACTTTCTATCTAGAATAGTACAATCAAGTACTTTATTTCTGGACTGGCAAGATGGCTCAGTATCTCAAAGCACAAGCTATATTAACCTGAGAACCTGAGCTGAATCCCTGGATTTCATGGTGGAAGGAAAGGACAGAGCTGACTCCTGAAAATTGTCTTCTGATTCCCACACTTGCTATGGCATGCACAAGTGAACACACACAGACACACACAGACACAGACACACACACACACACACACACACACTAACTATATGGATGATGATAATAATAATTCTAACAACCTTTTGAGTATGTAAGGACCTGGTTTACCTTTGAATGAAGACTTTGTATTAAATTAAATGCTTTGTTTAATGATTGGTTTACAGTTTTGAAACTCAAAGGAATGGACTGGTGTTCATCTATGATATGTGTGGGTCTAATTATGCCAACTTTGAGCTAGATCTCGGCAAGAAAGTCTTAAACCTGCTGAAGGTAAGGTTGTAAAAGGGGAATCCTTTTACGTGTTCTTTTTTCTTTTATTCTTTGGGAAAATACTTTTTAGAAAAATATAAATTTCAGATCTTATGTTTAATTTTAAAGGTCACCTATATATAAGAATATCTGTTTCCTTAGAACAAGAAGTGATCTTAAAAGTCACGTAGAATTATCTGAGATGGTTTAGTGGCTCACACAGTAATGCAGGAACTTGGGAGGCCAGGGCAAGAGGAATATCATGGGTGTGAGGTAGGCGGAATTACATAGTAAGTTCTACTTCATCCTTGGCTACAAAGTAAGATTCAGACCAGCTTCAGCTACACAAGGAATGAGGTCCTTTTACAAAACTACAACCATAAGACTAAAAAGGAAGTAATGAAGATGAAAAGCCATAGGCAAATTCTTAGACATAAAATATCCCTTTTCCTGAGCTTTGTAATTAATAAAGACCTACCTATGACAACTATGAAAAAATGCCATCTAGCCAGTGACTTTCTGGATATGTGTCTGAATTCTGGATGAACTGTATTTTTTACTTCGCTTTAGTGCATGTAAGTTCATTTGGTCTATTTATATTATGTAAAATTATGCACATATATAGATGTGTAAAAGTTCCATACATATCACTTCATAGTTCCTTATCTTCCTATATCTTAGGTCTAGTGACTTGTTTTATAAATTAATGTGTACATGTATGTGCATGCATGTGCTTGTACACTTGTATATATGGAGGCCAGCAGACAGCTGTAGATGTCATTCTCAGGCACACCATCCACTTCTTGAAACATTGGTCTGTAGTTCACCAATTAGGGTAGATTGATTGGCTAACATGCCCTAGGGTTCCTTTTGTTTCTGCCTAACCCCCGGAATTACAAATATATGTCACCACACGTAGCAATTTTTTATTAGTTCTAGGTATTAAATTCAAGTGCTTGTGCTTGTAAGGCAAGCATGTTACCAACTTAGCCATCTTCCCCAGCCATAAAGTTATGCTTTTTTCATATTTAAAAGATAATCAGGTAGGCTAAGAATGTAGTTCAACTGGTACAATGCTTTGTAGCTTTCAGAGGGGCCTGCATTTGATTCAGAGTGCCTAGCATCAGGAGGATTAGAAACTCAAGACCTCCTTGGCTTACATAGCAAGTTCTATGACAGCATAGGTTACTTTTCTGTTGCTATGACAAAACACCATGACCAAGGCAATGTATGAGAGAAAGCATTTAACTGAGTTTATGGTTTCAGAGGGTTAGAGTCCATGTCGGTGGAGTAAAAGCATGGTGGTAGTAACAGCTGGGAGCTGACATCCTAATCCACAAGCCGGAGGATAGAGCATCTGAATGGTACCGTCTTTTGTAGCCCTGATGCTTGCCCCCAGTGACTCCCATTCTCTAACAATGCCATACTTCCCAGTCCTTCCCAAACAGTTCCTCCAAATTGGGACTAAATATTCAAATATATGAGCTTGTGGGTCCATTTTTATTCAAACCACGTCTCAAACAACAAAAACCCTCTCACATTCTGAAAAATGTACTTTTTTAAAAAAATTATTTAATGTATGTGAGTACTCTAGCTGCATATATATCTACATGCCAGAAGAGGGCATCAGAACTCATTATAGATGGTTGCAAGTCACCCTGTAGTTGGTGGGAATTGAACTCAGGACCTTTGGAAGAGCATCTGTTGCTCTTAATTGTTGAGCCATCTCTCCAGCTCCTAAACCATGCTTTTTAATGTGTAACTATTTAATATGACTAGGGAAGACTGAATGGCATAAGACAGATTGTGCAAGCCAGTTACGGTGGCACATGCCTCTAATTGTGGTCAAGGCCACCATGGAATACATAATCAGATCCTTTGTCTCAGAAAACAAAAGTACAAATATACAGTATGAATGAACAAATGTTCAGGAACTGGGAGTGTAGGACATTGGCATTTGTGAGGTTTGTTGTCACGGGACTGTAATACCAGCACTTGAGAGGGTAAGGTAGGACTGTCAATAGTTTAGGACTACATAAGAGTACCAGACTAGTCCAGGATGACTGTAGATAAGACCCTGTCTTTAACTAAGGCAAAAAAAAAGCATTTGGGCAGGTGTCCTAGCATGGGGTGAGAGGGGGCATATGGGGGGAGTAGAGCCAGGTGGATCTCGGTGAGTTTAAGGACAGCCTAGTCTATATAGCCAATGCCAGGCCAGTCAGAACAAGATAGTGAGATCCTTTCTTTAAAAAGAAAAAAAAAAGTCCTTTGTGTTGCTAGGATAGCATTTTAACCAGAAAACGAACTGGTTAAAGGGTATATATGTACATTTTAAAGAGTATGTAATGGGTGCTAGAGAGATGTTTTAGTGGTCAAGAATACTGCCTGTTCTTCCAGAGAATCCACATGGCTGCTTACAACTGTCTATAACTCCAGTTCCAGGGGATACAATACCCTCACACCAATGAACATAACATAACATAGCACAACACAACACCAAAAGAATATATAATGGAAGATGCCTTCCTGTAGACACTATCAATGAACAGGTTTTCCAAGACTGTATGAGATAACTTCTCTCTGCTTGGTCTTATTGTGAAACAGGGTCCCTGTATAGTATAGGCTCGTCTAGTGCTTGCTGTGTAGAGCAGGCTTTACACCTCCCAAGTGCTGTTACAGTGTGTTTAAGTGGACTATGGTCGGTTCTCTTATCTTTTTCTGATGAAGATGATGCAGCATAATGGTTTCTGCTGTCCTCCACCCTATTGAAATAAAGCTATTTCTCCACATTGATTAGGACGTTAAAAGGGCTTTGAGTATTTGTCCTGAAATAAATTCTTGCATCTTTGAAGGAAAGGAAGAAAGTAGTTTTTAAGTCTGAATGAAGAAGAATTTTGTTGTGGATGTTGTATATTCTGTGTAGGGAGTGTTTGAAACTCCTCAAATTTAGCAGAACCAAGGCTGGGTGGGAAGAACAAAGGGTAGTAAGTGAAACTGAGACTAGTTTATTCAAAATAGAAAAAAAAAGCTACAGTTGCCCTTTTTTAGCCAGTTGCTGGGGACTACTTATTAATTTACTTTGGATGTATGTATTTACGAGTGTGTAGGTACACATGTGTGTACAAATAAGGCCAGGGATCAACTGTAGGTACCATTGTTAGGACCTGTCCACCTTGTTTTTTAAGATGAGGTCTTTTCAAGGACTCAGGGCTCACTGACTAGGCTAGGCTGCTGGCCACTGAGTCGTAGGATCCATCTCTTTGTCTCACTTGTGCTGGTGACTTTATGTGCCTACTGGATATTGAACTCAGGTCCTCCATACTTGTGTGGTATGTACTTTACCGATTGAGCCATCCCTCCAGCCCCCTGATTCCTTATTACATGGTAACCCTGCCCTGAGGAAGGCTGGAGTGTTAAAAAGTGTAATGAAACCAAGTACGGTGGTTTAACAGTGATATGCTGCAATGTATCTCTTACATACTTTTGTCTTTATGGCTTCTATAAATAGGGTTATCTCTTTTTTCCCACTAAGAGTAGTCTATTTGCTTTTCTAAGACCTCATTTGTGCTTGTATATACTAGATCATGTGTATGTTTGTATGTATGCATGCATACATGTATTTTATTGTGTTGGATATCAAACCTAGGTATTGTACATGATAAACACACAGTATCACTGAGTTACACCTCTGACCCAGATTTATATATTGGTTGAATAAATGAACAAATGGAGAAAAGATTAAGGTAGGCAATTTTTTATTTACACACACACACACACACACACACACACACACCACACACATTGAACTAGATGAAGATTATAAAGTAAAATGTTTATCTCAACTTATTAGAAATCTAAAGTTTTAGTAAGCTGAATTTTTGTAGGCTGTAAATATGGGTGCTGTTGTATGATATGTGCAGTAGAAAGAGAAACATCGGGGTCACGGGATGACTCAGTGAGTATGCCACGAGAGTCTGGTAACTTATGTGCAATTCCCAGAATCCATATAAAGGCAAAAGGAGGAAACTGATCCTCGTGTGCACACTGTGGCACATATCTCCTCACTCACCAATAATAATAAAAAAAATAGAGTAACTTCTTATCCATAAAGTATATGACTAACATGAACTTAACATCATTACTTTTAAAGGTAGATCAACTTCTAATTTCTTTATTTATTTTAATCACTTTCAACTTACCTATTTCTGAATTAAGCTGTCAGATCTCTCTTGCCTGTGCATGAAGCAGAGTGGCAAGAACCCATACTTTGGGCCTGAACAGTTTCAGCTATGTCCGGGCTTCAACTCCTCACCCATTTTCTCCACAGGGAGCATTTCCAGCTCGACTGAAGAAGGTGCTGATTGTAGGAGCACCCATATGGTTCCGAGTGCCCTATTCTATCATCAGCCTGCTCTTGAAGGATAAAGTCCGGGAGAGGGTAAGGCAAGCTAGTCTTTTCTTATTGGAGCTAGATAATACATTCTGGTCTCTGCTGTTGAACTCTTGCCAGTTAGTTTTCTGCCTTCAAAGAATCCTCTGGACTTGTCTCTCAGAGTGGTGTCCCTTCCTTTACTATACCCACTCCTTCTCTACTCATCAGTCTGCCACATTATGAGTCCACTGTCCACAAACTTGTGGGTAGGAAAAGGCCACAATTTATCTAACTCTTTTTCACAACACCATGAGTACAATAGTACTGAACCAATGTTTCCCGGAAGTATTTTAAGGATTGTAGATTCCCAAAGTTTAACTTAGTGTTACATAAAGCACTATTAATACTTAATAGTATTTAAAGGCTGGGGGTGTAACTCAGTATCAAAGTGCATACTCAGCATGCCCAAGGGACTAGGTATAGTCCCCAACACCCCACACTAAAACCAGAACCAAAATCAGCACTCAATATAACTACATTAGCTCAACTGTTACTCGGATTTGTCTGGGGCTAAGTAAGTAACTCAGTAGTAGACTATTTGTCTAGCTTCTAAAAGGCCCCTGGAGATGATTCCAGCATATTTACAAAAAAGAAAAGAAAAAAGAAAAATAAGGGGGAGGGGGGACAAGAGAGAGAGAGAGAGAGAGAGAGAGAGAGAGAGAGAGAGAGAGAGAGAGAGAGAGATTGTGCACGCTCAAGAAAGTCAAACTGGTTTATTTACTGGAAAGTACTGTTAAGGCCCTGTGAGTGACCTTCAGGGTGGTGGGGAAAGTCTCTTTCTAGTTTTATTCTTTGAGACAGGGTTTTATTCTATAGCTGAGGCTAGTCTGCAGCTCACTGTGTGGTAGCCCACTAGGCATCACATTCATGGTAGTCTTTAGCCTCAGCCTTTCAAGTACTGGGTGAGACTGGAGTGAACCACCATGCATATCTCTGGGCATTGTTTTTTCTTAAAACAGTTTTTTATTGCTTCTAATTTAAAAAATGACCATATTCACTCTATTTCTCTAATTAATAATCTCTTGAGTTTTTAACATCTGAAAGATTGTTTCTTAGTCAGTGATGATAGCATTTGAAAGGAATGACGTCCAGGCAGTGGTGTGTAGCATGACAGTGTGTACATCCTTATTGTCTTGGCATTTGGGAGGTGCTGGCAGGAGAATCTGGAGATTCAAGGCCATTCTTAGCTACACAGTGAATTTGAAGCCAGTATGAACAAATGAGATCTTGTCTCAAAAAATAATAAGATAAAATAATAGAAATAATATGGATTAGGTTTGCATTGTCAGATTTTTGTTTGTTTGTTTGTTTTGTTTTTCAAGACAGTGTTTTTCACTCAGTGGTTAAGAGCACATACCCAAGTTGTGTAATAGCCTGGCTGTCCTCGAAGACTAGGCATTGTAGACCACGCTGACCTCTAACTCAAAGAAATCTGCCTGCCTCTGCCTCCAGAGTACTGAGATCAAAATCATGCACCACCACGCCTGGGCTGCATTGTCAGATTTTTATGGTAATTAAATGATAAAGTACAATTACTAGTGCAATTTGTAACTGTGCAAATTGTACTAGTGCAACTTTGTACTGAGATCAGAGTAGAGAAAAAAAGGATATTTGATGCTAAAGAAGCTTCTTAGAAAGAGAGTGGCTTTTTAAGAAGTTGAAAGTGGTGTGTCAGAGAGGTGCCTCAGTGGTTAAGAGCACATACCCAAGTTGGGTTCCCAGCAACCAAGTTGGTTAGTTTCTAAGTATAGCTATAGTTCTAGGGATCCTGTGCCCACTTCTGGCCTCTCATTATCTGAATGTGGTATACACTCATATATTCTCTCTCTCTCTCTCTCTCTCTCTCTCTCTCTCTCTCTCTCCCTCTCTCTCTCTCTCTCTCTCTCCCCCCCCCCCTCTCTCTCTCTCTCTCTCTTTCTCTCTCTCTCTTTCTCTCTCTCTCTCTCTCTCTCTCTCTCTCACACACACACACACACACACACACACACACACACACACACACACACACACACTTAAAAAATAAACAAGAGGCACCAGCAAGGGGATTAATCTTGTAGGAATGGCACTCCTTTCCCATAGAGATCTTAAGGAGAAGTAACTAGACCATCGTGGCCTAGCATGGCTATATTTAAGTATGTAACAGAATCAAATACGATTACTTATTTAATGTTTTTCCTAGGTTGTCTTTCTTTCATAGAATTCTGTCTTTGAAGAATCCAAACAAAGCTGTGAGTGAAATCTAAGCTGAGAGACTTAGAATAGATGGAGTCAGTGTGAGAGTGACAAAAGTCGTCACCACCTGTGCGTCCTTAGCTTCCAGCAAGACAGTGCTGCAGAGGCTTGTCAACAGTGTGAAGCTGCTCTTGCTCCTCCCTTCTTGCTCCCACTCTGTCCCCTCACCCCTTCCCCTTCTTACCCCATCCCTTTCCTCTCTCTCCATGTGCACATGGCTGGCTTCCCCTCTTCTCCTCTCCCCACCTCCCCTCTCTCTGCCTCTTCTACTACCACCTCAACTCCCCTGCTCATGCCCTGAAAAAACTCTATTCTATACTAAAAAACAAACAAACAACAGTGTGAAGCCTTTGCTCACTATCCCTTGTGTCAGAAGAGAAATAACTTGGATCCTAATTCCAGGAGTGGATTTCATCGACATTCTGGAGATTAGAATTTAGCTATCTGAGAAATTAATGGGATTTTAACCAGAAGCTGACAAAATTCAGTCTGCCTCTTTTCAAACACAGTGTTTCAAGCAAATCTCATCTGATTTTCAAACCTGGTAGAAGCACATTTGTTTTTATCTTGTTCGTATCCTTGCTCACCCACAGCCCCAGTACTCAACGTTGTTCTTTCTTTCTTGCAGATTCAGATATTAAAGACATCTGAAGTTACCCAGCACCTGCCGAGGGAATGCCTTCCCGAAAATCTGGGTGGGTACATCAAAATTGACCTCGCCACTTGGAATTTCCAGTTCCTGCCCCAAGTGAACGGCCATCCAGATCCCTTCGATGAGATCATCCTGTTTTCCCTACCTCCTGCCTTAGACTGGGACTCAGTACATGTTCCAGGTCCTCATGCCATGACCATCCAAGAGTTGGTAGACTATGTTAACACCAGGCAAAAGCAGGGCATCTATGAGGAGTATGAAGACATTCGTCGTGAGAACCCTGTTGGCACTTTCCACTGTTCTATGTAAGTAGTAAGTAGGAGAGGTTTGAGTCACAATCCCTTACCCAGGTTTTTCTGGCAAGTGATGACTGCAGCTGCTTCAATACCTCAGTTCCTTTCTAGAGGTTTCCCTTGTTAAGAAGCTTCTCAAAAAGGCAGAACATGGTAATGCATTCCTTTAATCCCAGGCCTCAGAAGGCAGATGAAAGTGAATCTCTGAGTTAGAAGTGAGCCTGGTCTACATAGTGAGCTCCAGGCCAGTAGGGGCAACAATCCATAAATGATTAGGCTTCCGGGGAAGATGGTTAATGGGCAGTGGCACTTGCTCTGTATGAGGATCTCAGTCTAAATCTCCAGCACCTATATAAAAAGCCAGGCCTGGCTGCACGTGTATGTAACTCCACCATTCTGGGACAGGTATAGATGGATCCTGAGACGTAATAAGGTGACAACAAATGAGGGCACTCGATGTGCTGCTTTGCTTCTGCACATACATTAGTATGCGCATTTCCACACTCAGGTGTACACAGTCTGTACCACTAGCACACCCAAAACCCCCACAGTCCTGTTAGTACGTTCATCTAAAGGGATCTCCTACTTTGGGCCTGGGCCTGTTACTGATGTCTTATGCTTTGAAATTTCTGGTGGTCTTTGGGTACCAATAGGGAAACTTCCCAATAGGGAAGCTAGAAGTCCCTTCTCTGTGTGTGTGTGTGTGTGTGTGTGTGTGTGTGTGTGTGTGTGTGTGTGTGTGTGTATCCTTCCTTCCTTCCTTCCTTCCTTCCTTCCTTCCTTCCTTTTTTTTTTCTTCTATGCCCCAGGCTGGCCTGAAACTCACTTTGTAGACCAGACTGGCCTTGAACTCACAGAGATCCTCCTGTCTCTGCCTCTGGATTGCTGGTATTATTATAAGCATGAACCAATATGATAAGCTTGGATATTTTATTGAGATGCAAGTGCTGTTTTAAAAAGTCCCAAAGTGTAATAAAATGCTAAATAATGTCAGGAGGAGTATTGTGTATTTAAAAGGATTCCATAACAGGAACAGAGAAAGTTGTTTCTTAGGAATTTAACCTAGTACAGAATCATCTGGTTGGCTCATCACTGATGCACAGTGACTTGATGCCTATGCTTTCAGCATAGAGTATTTCTGTCCCTTTTATTATGTGGTATGTTTGTGTATATTTGTATCTGTACATTTTTGGGGCCAAAATTTGATATTGGCTGTTCTTTCCAGGTGTTCTCAACCCTGTCTGTCAGTGTGTCTGCCTGCCTCTCTGTGTCTTCAAGTTTTTCCCTTTTATCTGAGACAATATCCTACTATGTAGCCTTGGCTAACCTATAATTCACCAAAACAGGCTGCCCTCGTAGAGACCCTCAGCCTCTCTAGTGCTGCCCTTAAAGGTGCACATTACCCCACTTATCTAGTCTTAACCATGCTTAATTTTTTAAATATATTTTATTATATTTTATGTGTATGAGTGTTTTGCCTGAGTGTGTGTCTGCATCACATGCAGATAGTGCTCAGAGTGGCAAGAAGAGGGCATCGGATCCCTGGACTAGGGTTCAGATGAATGTGAGCCACCATGTGAGTACTGTTTGACTTTGGGTTCTAGAAAAGCAACTAGTGTTCTTAGCCCTCTCTTTCTAGCCCCCTTACAACATTGTCATTGGCTGTTTTTCTCCCACTAGTGAGCTTTGTCTGTTATGAATTAAACATACTCTCAGTGGGCTCTTAGTTTAAATTCCAAGTTAGCTAGAAGTCCCTTCTGTTTTTTTCATTCACTCCATACCTTAGTTTTTCTGAAATATGTGGCTAGAATATGTGTAATACATGGCTGTTAAATGTTCTAGGAATCCATGATTCTCTGAACGCCCTTTCATTCAGAGTTCTTGTTCAGGTTAGTCATGGTCTGAAGAAAATGCCAAAGAACGTGGGGAATAATGAGTTAGTAAACTGAGGAGAGGCCTGTGGTAGGAGAGAGCTGACTCATGCAAGTTGTCCTCTGACTTGCACACATGCACACAATGCACTGTGGCAGGTGTGCATCCTCTCTTTGTCCCTCAACCCTACTGCAATATCAATAATAGATAAAAATAAATGTACAAGAATGAAAAAGAGAAGCTAGGGCTGTTTCATGGTTGGGCTCTGTCTGGAATTGATGAGGTACTGGGCTTGAAGAGGAAAGAAAGGGAAAGCAGGGCATATATTAAGAGGGGAGAGGCTCTCTCTCTTCTTTTTTAAAAGTCAAATAAAATTAAAACCCATAATTGGTGGGAGGCTCCTCCCCCAAAAAAGAGGGGAGAGCCGGGCAGTTGTGGCTTATGCCTTTAACCCCAGCATTAAGGTGGCAGAAGTAGGAGGATCTCTGAGAGTTGAAGGCTAGCCTGATCTACAAAGCTAGTTCCAGAATGGTAGTGCTGTTACATAGAGACTCTCTATCTTAAAAAACAAATAAAACAAAACCAAAAAAGAGAAAGAAAAACTATTCTCTCTAACTTCTTTTCCTTTTCATGTGCTGAAGATCTTTGTATGTATTAAATCTGCTTCCAAGGCAGAACAGTTTTTCCCTAACTGTCCTTGAACATACTTTGTATCTTAGGCTTGGTGAAATGATGTTCACCTGTCTCAGTCTCTTAAGTGCTGAACCACTCTTCAAAACTACCATGTACAACTTCCCCCATAGCCACTCTCACCCACTCCCTACACCTTCCCTTCCTACCTCACAGGGTCTCATAAAGCCCAGCGCGCCACATAAGACTTGCTATGTAGACGGGGATGACTTTGAACTTCTGATATTTGTACTTCTGCCTCCTGTGTGATGGAATTGCAGGTATGCACCTATCTTTAGTTTCCTCAGTAGGAATTAAGGAAATAACTTGGGAGCAAGAAATAATACACTTTTAGGGGCTTTAAGATTTTGAAGTAGGCGCTCCTGTAGTTACTCACTGCCTCAAGTAATTGTCTTGAAAGATTGAGGTTGTCTGCTTGTACTATTAGAATCTGCTGTTGTTTTAGAATTGAGTGTGGGGAGAGGACTTTACAGTTGTGCCTTTTTATTGAACTGTGGAGTCCTTGCTTGAGGATCTAGAACCATAAACCTTACTAGCTCCTGGCCTTTCCTTCTTCAGCCAGACTGCCTACAGAGAACAAACTGTATCTCTCTTGGAATTCTGGATTGTGAATTAAATATAGATAGAGTTCAAATTGTCCAAAATTCCCCTAGATTTTTTTATTTTTTATTTTTTTGTTTTTAAAGACAATATAGTCAAATCAAATGTGGTGGTTCATCTCTTTAATCCTAGCACTCAGGACGCAGAGGCAAGCGGATCTCCGTGAGTTTGAGGCTATCCTGGTCTACAAAGTGAGTTCCAGGACAGCCAGAGTTGCTATACATAGAAACTCTGTCTTGGAATATACCTTACCCTCTCCCCCTCAAAAAAAGGAAAATAAACAAATAAACAAAACCACAAACAAAGAAACAAATCACACTGTAGTTGTCTGATTGAGAAAACCTTCCATAGGCTAATATTCAAGGACTTAGTGCCTGCTTTGTGGAACCAGTGGGGAAGGTTAGGAGGTGTGGCCTTATTTGTGGAGGCGTGTCATTCGGGATTGGCTTTGAAGTTCAAAAGACCGTGACATTTCTAGTCTGTCTCTTTGCTTTGTACTTGCTATCGAGATGTGAGCTCTCAGCTATTTTACTTCTGTACTTTTGTTCCATCATTGACTCTAATCCTCTGAAAACATAAGCTCAACCAATTAAACTCTTTCTTTTATAAGTCGTCTTAGTCATGGTATTTTATTACCAAATAGAAAAGTAACTAAGACAGACAGGTTCTCTACATAGTTCTAGCTCTTAGAATTCACTCTGTAGACCAGGCTGGCTGAACTCATAAAGATCTGCCTGCATCTGTCTCCTGAGTGCTAGGATTAAAGGTGTGTGCCATCATGCCCAGCTTTTGATAGAATTTTGGAAGAGGGGAAATAATGTGTTAGTAACTGTGGAGAGACAATTTTCTCCGTGTGTGTGTGTGTGTGTGTGTGTGTGTGTGTGTGTTTGGTTACATATTATATATACAATATTGTATATTATTGTCTTAGTTAGGCTTTTACTGATTTGAACAGGCACCATAGCCAAGGCAACTCTTATAAGGGACAGCATTTAATTGGGGCTGGCTTACAGGTTCAGAGGTTCAGTCCATTATCATCAAGGCAGGAACATGGCAGCATCAGAGCAGGCAAGGTGCAGGAGGAGCTGAGAGTTCTACATCTTCATCTGAAGGCTGCTAGCAGAATACTGACTTACAGGTAGCTAGGATATATAACCCTTACCCACAGTGACACACCTACTCCAACAGGGCCACAAATTCTAGCATATACAAATATCACACTTAAAAATATATGTAATATTAATTTTTTGAGATTTTATTTATTTTTATTGTATGTATATACTTACTTTTGCCTGTATATGTTTGACTACCATGTGTATTTAGTGCCCTTGGGTGCCAGAAGAGGGCAATGGAGCCTCAAGGACTGGAGTCACAGCTGGTTTTAAGCAGTCAGATGGGTGCTAGAAATCCAGCCTGGGTCCTGTGGAAGAGCAGGCTGTGAGTGCTCTTAATCACTGAGCCATCTCTCCATCCCCTTACTGTCCTTTCATTGGTATACCTGGCTTTTAACACCTCCCTCTGCCCCGTCTGCTGGCTGGCTGGCTGGCTGGCTGGCTGGCTCTGTCTCATCCTCTCTTTTTGATTTGAGACAGGTCTTGTTTATTTGTTTTTTGAGACAGGGTTTCTCTGTGTGTGGGTGTGTAGCCCTGGCTGTCCTGGAACTTGCAAACTTGCTCTGTAGACCAGGCTGGCCTCGAATTCATAGAGATCTGCCTGCCTCTGCCTCCTGAGTACTGAGATTAAATGTGTGTGCCACCATCGCCTGGCTACATTTTTTTTTTAAGTTATAAAGAAAAACAAAAAGTCAAAATTTATACATGAAGAGTGATTTATACAAGTATTTTTTTTCTTTTTTTCTTTTTTTTCGGAGCTGGGGACCGAACCCAGGGCCTTGCGCTTGCTAGGCAAGCGCTCTACCACTGAGCTAAATCCCCAACCCCTATACAAGTATTTATAAGTGGTACTTTATAAATACTAAAACCTTTGCTTCACAGGAAGCTTTGTTAAAAAGATGAAAAGGTGCCCGGAGTGGTGGTGCATGCCTTTAATTCCAGCACTTGAGCAGCTGAGGCAGGCAGATCTCTGTGAGTTCAAGGTCAACCTGGTCTATAGAGTGAGTTCCAGGACAGTCAGGGCTACACAGAGAAAGCCTGTCTTGAAAAACGGAATAGAAAAAAAGGATGAAAAGGCAAATTTTGTTTTTATTTATGAGTGTATGTGTGTCTCTCTGTGTGTATGTTATGTTTACAGACTTCACAGAAGTATTAGAGCTTCCTAGAGTTGGAATTACAGGCAGTTCTAAGTGTTCTTAACTTTACCAAGCTTTCTTTCCAGCCTCAAAGGAGAGTTTTTTTTTTTTGTTTTTGTTTTTGTTTTTGTTTTTGTTTTGTTCTTTTTTTTCGGAGCTGGGGACCGAACCCAGGGCCTTGCGCTTCCTAGGCAAGCGCTCTAGCACTGAGCTAAATCCCCAAACCCCAGGAGAGTTTTTAAGATGTAGAAAACAGGGGGCTGGAGAGATGGCTCAGCGGTTAAGAGACCTGCCTGCTCTTTCAGAGGTCCTGAGTTCACTTCCCAGGAACCACATGGTGGCTCACAACCATCTGTAATGAGATCTGATGCCCTCTTCTGGTGTGTCTGAAGACAGTGACAGTGTGCTCACACATATAAAATAAGTAAATTAAAAAAAGAAAAAAGATGTAGAAAAGTGGCTCAAGCATAACCCCAATCCTGGGGAGGCTGCAGGAGAATGGCCAAGAGTTTGAGGATGACCCGAGCTATGGTGTGAGAGCCTGTCTCAGAACAGCAAACTAGACACCAGCCAGTGGTATGGCTTTGTGCATAAATAAATGTCTTGCTGCTAGCCAGGTGAGTTTGATCCTTGGAACTCATTTAGTAGAAGGAGAGAACTACTGCAATTTCTGAGTCTCCGACTTCTACATCTACCTCTGACACCAAGTAAATAAATGAAAATGTAAATAAAAAAGATGAAGTAAAAAATATATGTAGAAAAGTCCAAGGGCTGGAGAGACGACTCATTGGTTAAGAGCACTGACTGCTCTTCCAGAGGTCCTGAGTTCAATTCCCAGCAACCACATGGTGGCTCACAACCATCTGTAATGGGATCTGATGCCCTCTTCTGGTATGTCTGAAGACAGCTACAGTGTACTCCTATAAATAAATCAAAAGAAAAGAAAATCCAAAGTATAAAAATCTCCAGGTCCTACCATCAGAACAATACTTGGTACTGTTTTGTGGTGTTTCTTTCTCTTCATTATGTATAAGAATTCATTATGGAGCTGAAATAGCTCCCACCCTCACCCCCAGTTCTCTCTTCTTTCAAACAGATACACAAATTGGTTCTAGAATGAAGACTGTGTATTTCCAACCATTTTGCTCATACTGTTATGTATACATATGTGCCCACGGTATAGAATACTGTTGAGACAGGGTCTCAAACTTTATATGTAGTAAGTTTGACGTTGAACTTCTGGTCCTCCTGGCTCTACCACCCGAGGGCTGGTCTTTTAGGCATGTACCACTACATCTAGCTTATGCAGTAACCGAAGAGCCAGCTCAGTGCTTTGTGCATGTTAAGCATGCACTATTCCAACTGAGCCACACCCCTCCAGCAATATAAATATTATTATTTGTGGATGGTCTTGGTTTTAGTTTTTAATCAATAATACATCTAAACAGAAAATTTTCAGAGCCAAACTGTTCAAAGTAGAAGCAACAAGGGTTATGCAAGCACTCTTCCACTGAGGTTCAGCCCCCCATCGCTTATCTTTAGAGAAGGAATCTTGTTTAGTCCTGGCTGTCCTGAAGTTCTGCATGTAGCTTAGAATGATCTTGAACTCCTGATGCTCACACTTCCCCTTGTTTTAATTTGCCTCTTACTTTCTTCAGGTCTCCAGGAAACCTAGAGAAAAACAGATATGGAGATGTACCCTGCCTGGACCAAACACGTGTGAAGCTGACAAAACGAAGTGGTCACACTCAGGTAGATAGATTAATGCTGTATTTTTCTCAGCACCATGGGAATTAAGACTCTTTCAAGGTGAAACTTAGTATTGTGCTGCAGGTGGATGAAATGGACTCGACACCAGAGAGATGACATTTGAGTTATGATTTTGATGTATTCTGTTGCTGGAGACAGTCCTTAAATACCCATGTCGCCATACCAAAGAGAATAAGTCAATTTTGTTGTGGATGCTGACAAGCTGGTATATTATGTGGGTTTTTGTTGTTGTTTGTTTGCTTTTTTTTTTTTCATTTTAATGCAGGATCTCACTATATAGTCTTGCCTGGCCTGGAACTTGCAGTATAGACCAGGTTGACCTTTAACTCAAGTAGATAAGCCTGTCTCTGCCTCCCAAGTGCTTCCATTAAAGGTGTATGATAGTCTGGTCTACAGAGTGAGTTCCAGGATAGCCAAGGCTAAGTAGAGAGACCCTGTCTCAAAAAAAGGGAAGGGGGGCATGTGCCCAGCTGTTATTTATAGTTCATGTCTGTGCACATGGGTACATGTGCCTCAGTGCCTAGGAGGAGCTTAGAGGACAACTCTTGGAGTTGGTTCCTTTTTCCCACCACATGGTCCCCACACTGAATCCCTCCCTTCTCAGGTTTTGTACAAGTGCTGTTACCTTTATTTGAGAGGGCTACAAAACCTACTCAAGGAAAAGAACGATTAGAGCAAAGTCAACCAACCCCCGACTGGTTAGATGGCTCAGCACCTCAGGGCATTTGCTGCCCAGCCTTACAAGTTTAGATCAGTACCCAGAATCACATGGTAGAAAAGAGAAAAAAATGACTTCCCTAGAGTTGTTGTCTAACCTTCACATAAGTGGTGTGGTGCACATATGTGTGCATGTGTGCCCTAGCACCACCCACACAGCCACACACCACAGAAATAATAAACAGATGTGGGGGGGGATGTCCTAATCAAGCAAACAACCTCTCCCTTCCCACAACTTACTATCGATTATAGTTCCTCTTTCAAAGTAGAGAAAATTAAGAGCACCTATTTAACATGACTTGCATTATACATATTTGATATATCAGCCTTTATTTTGCTTGAGGATAATTTTGAGAAAATCATGGGTTCTGCTTTCACGGTTTCTTGACCCTTCTATTTCAGGCATTCATAGTCCTGCCCAGGATTCTTATTCTTCTCCCATGACAGATAGCCAAGCTTTTTACTCACAGTACTGCTGAAATTGCCTTAATATATTCTCTTCAGGAGTGAAAGATAATGATTGAGTGAAAAAAATACCTGGTTTTTTGTTGTTGTTGTTGTTTTGGTTTTGGTTTTTTTTTTTTTTTTGAGTGCTCTGTTACCAGTGTATATAGCAGTGTTGTGTAGGTTTGAGTGAACCCCAGTATACCAGGATATTTTTTCTAGTCATCCTAAAATAATCTGAGGATTTGCGTCTGATTTATTTGCAGAATTGGGAATATATTTGTGGATGAGTATAACAGGAGATGATTCTAATCGTTCTGTAGTTAATCTGAAGATCATTGCCTGACTTGTAATTCCTTTGCTACAAACAATGCTAGAGACTGTTTTCACAGTAAATGAACATTTACGTCCCTGCCCTTGAATTTTCTTTTTTGAATTCAAAGGTTGTTATGCAGCCAGTCTGGCCTCCTGTCTTACTCTCCAGAATTTTTCGTTCAGAGGCATTTACCACAACACCAGCTTTGTTTGTTTATTTATTTGTTTATTGACAGGGTCTCATGTAGACCAAACTGGCCTCAAACATACTATGCACTCTGGGATGACCTTGAACTCTGTTCCTCCTGCAAGTGCTAGGATTACATGTAGATAGCACCATACCTAGTTGTTTGTTTGTTTGTGTTGCTAAGGATTGAACCCAAGGCTCCATGCTTGCCAGGCAAGCTCTCACCAAGTCATAGACACAGCCTAGATGTACATTTTTGTAAATTATGTCTCATTTTTAGTTTCAGTGGTGTGTTTGTTTGTTCTTATCTTCTGTTGCTATGATAAACACTGGCTTTGAAGCACCTTGAAGAGGAAAGAGTTTATTTGGCTTTCATGTTACAATCCATCCTCAAGGGAAGCCAAGGCAGGAACCTAGATTCAGAACTGAAGCAGAGACTATGGAGGAATGCTGCTTACTGGCTTGTTCCCCTGCAGCTTGTCCAGTTTGCTTTTGTCTGAGAGTTTATCTTAACGTTTTCCTTTGTGTCTTTATTTTATTTTGAGGTGTTTCGTTCATAAGTTTTCTTTTTATTATTATTATTTTCTATTTATTTATTATATAAGTACACTGAGCTGTCTTCAGACACACCGGAAGAGGGCATCGGATCCCATTACAGAAGGTTGTGAGCCGCCATGTGGTTGCTGGGATTTGAACTCAGGATCTCTGGAAGAACAGTCAGTGCTCTTAACCACTGAGCCATCTCTCCAGCCCATAAGTTTTCATTTTTAAAGAGAGGATCTCACTGTGTAGTTCAGTTGGTTTAGAATTTACTATTGTAGACAAAACTGGCTTTGAACTTGATGTGATCCTCTAGCCTCTGCCCCTTGAGTACTGGGATTACAGGCATATGCTACTATATAGGACTTAGATTTTTGTGTATGGTATGATGAAAGGGTTATTGTGAAATCTATCCATCCATCTATTCGTCCATCCATCATCCATCCATCCATCCATCCATCCATCCATCCATCCATCCATTTGTGCTAGTACATTTGCCAAAGTGAAGCAAGTGGCCCACAGAAGCACTCTTCCACTCAGCTATATCCCTGCCTCTTCTTTACTCCCTTTCATTACTAATAAAAATATCTCATGATCTACCTGCATGCTAAATTGGCCCTCTTACTTTTCATTTTCTGTTTGACAGGAAGAGAACATCCATACCTTGAATTGAATTTACCCAGCACATACATCATTTTAAGAGTCAAATGGTATATGTGTGTTCTTTCAATGATGTCTCCCTTTTATTATTAGACAGATTACATCAATGCCAGTTTCATGGATGGCTACAAGCAGAAGAATGCTTACATTGGTACACAAGGTAAGCTATTTTAGCCTTACATGTTGATTTTGTGACTCCTGTGTGTGGTTCCCATTTCAGGTGATTTCTTAATTTTAATTAATTATATGTGAATGAGTGTTTGGTCTGCATGTAAGTCTGTATACCATATGCGTGTCTGGTGTATGTAGTAACCAGAAGAGGGTGTCAGATCTTCTGGAGTTAGAGATGGTTATAAGCTGCCATATGGATACTGGGAATCAAACCTGTGTCTTTGGGAAAGGCAGCAAGTGCTCTTCACCACTGAGCTCTCTCTCCAGCCTATTCCCAGCTTTTATGTAGGTGCTAAGATCCAAAACCTAGTCCTCAGATTGAACAGCAAGCGTTCTTAACTGTTGAACCAACTTTTCAGCATCTAGATTTTGTGTGTGTGTGTGTGTGTGTGTGTGTGTGTGTGTGTGTCCCTGACTGTTGAACCAACTTTTCAGCATCTAGATGATGCGTGCGTGCGTGTGTGTGTGTGTGTATGTGTGTGTGTGTGTGTGTGTGTGTCCCTGACTGTTGAACCAACTTTTCAGCATCTAGATGATGCGTGTGTGTGTGTGTGTGTGTGTGTCCCTGTCCCTGACTGTCCTGGAACTTGCTCTGTAGACCAGGCTGTTCTTGTACTCAGAGATCCACCTGCTTCTGCCTCCTTAGTGCTGGGATTATTGGTGCTACTATACTAACTCAGATGTCATAATTTTTAAAGGAAATTTGTCATGACCACTAAAATCCTGGTTTCCATCAAATTTGGTAGTTGAAGAGGACAGATAAATTTCGAGTTTCAATTCCAAAAGTGCATAGAAACTCACTACAAAGCGAAAAAGTAGCAATTTAAACCTATAATGTTATTGACTACCAGTAAAGTTTTGGACTGTGATTTAGTCTAGTAATCCAAGAGTATATGGCATCAGAACTCAGTAGTCTGTAATCACACATACATATCATGCACACTCATAATCAAAATCTGACTCAGACTGGGAATGTAATTTAGTGATACAGC
This sequence comes from Rattus norvegicus, assembly GCF_021556685.1. Classification (NCBI taxonomy): domain Eukaryota; kingdom Metazoa; phylum Chordata; class Mammalia; order Rodentia; family Muridae; genus Rattus; species Rattus norvegicus. The sequence goes on from NC_141541.1 coordinate 65,188,743, forward strand.
ACATGCTTTAAAAATTTGCATTTGAGCTTTACCATCTCAAGAAAATAATTATATCAAAAGAAATCTGAATCTAGTTATGAGTAACAAATCAGTCAAATCCAGATCATTGAGCACAGGACAAGAAAACTAGCACAGTCTAGGCATATTGATACATGCTTGTAATCCCATGACTCAGAGGAGCCCAAGTTCAAAGCCTGCCTATTCTGAGTAGTTTATTGGAGGCAAGCCTGGGATTACACAGCAAGACCCTATCTTGAAAAGAAAAAAGTAAGTGGCTCAAACTCTTTAATATTAATGTCATGAGAAAAGAAAAAAGGAAGAGATTCTAGATTACTAAAGAAAGAACTAAAGGTAATGTGGGCTTATGATGTATCCTCTATAGGGAGAAAGTGGTATTAAGGACAAATTACTGAGCTGGTTGTAGACTTTCTATCTGTAAGGTTATACTGGTGTTCCATTGGATGCTACTATGATGATAGATAGTGACATATATGAGGAATGAAAATTAAACATGTACATATATATGTATACACACATGGCAGGGGCTCATCTACTTTAGGCTCTTTGATACTGGCTGTGTAGTAAAGGATGATAGTGAACTCCTGAGCCTTCTGCTTCTCCCTTCCAACTGCTAGGATTACATGCAGGGGCTATCATACACAACTCTAGAGGTCTGATATTTACATAGATATACATGTATACTATTAATATTTCTAATGTCATCTCTTATGAATATGTACTATATTTCAAGAGCATAATCTTTGATTATTAAAGTAAATCTGTAAAGTAGGTTTTTAAATTTAATTTAGCGTGTGTGTGTGTTTAGTTTATTTAAGCAAACTGAAACTCAATTGGTTAAGTGACCTTGAATACATAGCTATTAAGAGAACCAGAATTTGAATCCCTATCTGGTGCAAAAGTTCTCTCAAGCTAACTCAGTAAATTGGTTCTCTGTGTCAAAGTAAAGCAGTCACTTTACATCTATAGAAGTCCAGTTATATTTGTGTGGTATCGTATGTGCTCACACAAACATACACACACACACACACACACACACACACACACACACACACACAAACATACACATGTGAGTATGTTTATTTTTGTGTGTGGGCAGATCTAGAGGAGAGTATCAGGTGACCTGCTCTGTCATTCTCCACCTTGTTTTTTTGAGATAGGGTCTATCACTGAACTTGGAGCTTGGCTGGTGGTAAGCAAGCCCTAGAGAGCCTTCCTTTCCCCCCAAGTGCTGGAGTTATAAGCATGTACACCATGCCTGCCTTTCTATGTGTGTTCCTGGGATTTGATTAAGGTCTTCATGGTTATGTAGCAAGAATTTTTACCCAATGAGCCATCTCTCCCAGCTTCTTCGTTTTTATTTTCAGATAGCCTTTGTTGGTTGGAGCTTGCTGGGTGTGGTGTTACACATCTGTGGTGTTAGCAGAGGCTGGGGGCTGGAAAGTTGTTGGGTACTAGGGATCACACGCAGGTCTTCATGAAGTAAGCACATTGCCAACCATGCAGCCCTGCAGCCCCTTAGTGTATTTGCTGTTGTGTGTTTTGAGATAGTACCTCAGTCTATAGCTTGGGCAGGCTTGAAACTCACAGTGATCCTCCTGTCTCAGACTCCCAAATGTAGAGATCATAGGGATGAACCACCATACTCAGCTTCACCAACATCTATTATTTTGATTTTTGTGTTTTGACAAGGGGTTTCATGTAACTTAGGCTGGCCCCGAACTCTCTATACAGTTGAGGATGATTTGAACTCTTGATGTTGTTGCTGCCTCCTCCTTCCAAGTACTGGGATTATAGGCATGCCCAGCTTGCACTCACATCGTATGATATTAGGATATCTTCCTTGTGGAAGCAGACACTGACAAAGATATTTAAGGCTTTAGATTGAGTCTAGATATCCAAGAATGTAATATGCATTAAATTAGATTCAAAATTCACAGCTCCAACAAATGTAATTGTAAGAGCTATACTTTAAGACAATTATATTTTAAATTTTATGCAAATAGGTGTTTTGCTTATTTATATGTCTGTGTGACATGTGCGTGTCTGATGCCAATGGAGGCTAGATGAGGTGCTGGGTCTCCTGAAACCGTAGTTACAGATGGTTGTGAGCCATCATGTGGGTGCTGGCTCTATGGAAGAACAGCCAGCACTCATAACTGTTGGTATCTCTTCACTCTCAAGTTTTCACCATGGCAAGCTACATAAAAAAAGATTTGCTGTCGTGAGGTGAAAGGTTTATTCTGTTAGCTGTTTTATTTGCCCATATCTATAAATATACATAGGAAAGGTCTTGGAGATGTTGGAAAATGTTTACATTGTCTCTGGATCTTAGAGTTAATGATTTTATCTTCATTTTCCTTTTTTGTTTTTATTTTTTTTTAGACAGGGTTTCTCTGTGTAGTCCTGGCTGTCCTGGATCTCTTTTTGTAGGTCAAATTGGCCTCCTACACAGAGGTCTGGCTGCTTCTACTTCCAAAGTGCTGGGACTAAAGGGGTGTTCCACCACCATTTTATTTTCATTTTCTAAATAAATCACAACAGTTAAGCATTACCCATACATGAACACCAAGAAGGCAGTACAGGCACTTTTCTGCATCTCTAAGTCCCGCCCTCATTCAAGCACCATTGCTTGTGCTTCTCACATACTTTATTACTAGATTCCCTGAGTTCTGATGCTCAAACCCAGGGCCTTGCACAGGACAAACACGTGTTTGACTATTGACCCACACCCACTTTATTTTTCCATATTCAAACCATGGCTAAGTACAGATAATACTTGATGGTGGCAGAGACAGTGGGATCATTCATTCAAGACCAGCCTGTGCTATACATTGAGACCCTGTTTCAAAAGACTCTCCCTCAAAACCCCAAAACTATTGTTAGAATTGGCATAGCTAAGCAGTTAGAATATCTGATAAACCAGACACAAAATTCAAGGTAGGTAGAGAGAGGGATTTAACTTCCTTAATGGCACATGATAAGGATTTAGAAGAAACAGATATGTTTCCCAAATTAGGATGTCCCCTCACTGTTTTGATTCTTTTTTTTTTTTTTTTTTTTTTTTCGGAGCTGGGGACCGAACCCAGGGCCTTGTGCTTCCTAGGCAAGCGCTCTACCACTGAGCTAAATCCCCAACCCCCCCTCACTGTTTTGAATATGGGAAATCGAACCCAGAGCTTTGGGCATGCTAAGCACGAGCTCTACCACTAAGCTATACTGCCTCTTACCTATCTTGAGATAAAATCATCTTAATTTTCTTATTATTATTTTATGTGTATAGGTATTTTGCCTGCATTAAAGTCTGTGTACCACATATACGCATTGCCTACAGAAGTCAGAAGAGGGCATCAGATCCTCTGGGATTAGAGTGGTTGTGAACTACTATATGGGTTCCAGGAACTGAATCTGGATCCTCTGAAAGAACAGCTAGTGTTCTTAACCACTGAGCCATTTCTCCCTCTCTGAAATAAGATCCTTTATTCTATCTTTCTGTATCTGCCTGTCCATCTGTCTGTCTGTCTATCTTTGTTGTGATGGAGCCTATCTTTGCAGAGTAGGCTGTCACTCTTCCTACTTCTTGTCTTTATTTTTGTTTTTAAATTTTTATTTATTTATTTTTGTTTTGTATGTAGAAGTGTTTTCCCTGCATGCATGCATGCACTGACCATGAGTGCTAGAAGACAGTGTCAAATCCCCTGGAACCAGATGGTGGTGAGCCCTCCTGTGGGTGCTAGTGTTAGGCACTTGTTATCCCAGCACTAGGGAGGCAGAGATAGGAGGATCCCTGGAGCTCAGGGTCTATCCAGTACAGCTAATAGGCAGATACCAGGTCCTAGTGAGAGACTCCATCTTGAAACTAAACAAAACAAAAATACCATGAAATGCAAAACGAGGTGGGTGGCAGCCAAAAGGCGACACTGGGCATTAACCATTGATTCCACATGTATAGGTGAGTAGCTATTCATACATGTGTACATTCTCTCATTCGTTCACATACAAAATATTAGTTGACACAAACCTTGGAACCATTGGGCTTTCTAGTCTAAATTGACCTGTGATATTACCCTGTTTCTCTGAAAATAGGGAAAAACACTGGGAAAACAAAATATCATCCCGAGGAGTTGTTACAAAGACATTTGTCGCAAAGTACTCATCATAGTGCAGGTTCTAATTATAACAGACAATTTCGAAAATGGCATTTATCCTCCATATCTGTTTACTGAAGTGTGGATTTTCTTTACTGTCTGATGTAATATGCTATAAATTAAATGGTTGAAGTATTTAGGACCAGCTGTGCCATCCAGGGCTTAGGGAAGAAAAAGTCCTTCCTGTGTCCCGATCAAAGAGAGTCTAGAGGAAGACTGGGCACTTAAAAATAGAAGGCTGGGAGAGATGACTTAGCATTTACCCCTCTTCCAGAGGACCAGGGTTCAGTTCCCAGTGACCATATGGGGAGGCTTATAATGCTTGTAACCCTAGGCCCAGCAAGTCTGACCTCTGCAGGTGCCCACACACATCTGCCATGTACGCCTACATCCAAACACACACATACACAAAACTAAAATAAGTCTTTAAAAATGGAGTGGTATTACAAGGTGAGGGAGACAGTATAATGAATGGAACAGAGTCAGAGAGATACAGTGTGTCTGTATTGTCCTTTTTTAGTATTAAACTGTAAGGGGAAAGAAATACTTAGAAAAATACATTAGAATGGTGGTAGTAACTTAGACCAAAAAAATGATAAATTCCTTACTGCACTGGAACCCCATATAAAAAACAGGGGAAAGGGCAGGTGTAGGAAAGATACTTTAAGGGCAAACAATTACTAGATTTTCCTTGATAACTTCTGGGAGACGATGGAAATGGGTGTGTTAAAGTTGACCACCTTTTTTTCTTTTTCCGTTTTGTTTTTTTGAGATAGGGTTTCTCTGTGTAGCCCTGGCTGTAATGGAACTCAGAGGTCCATCTGCCTCTGCCTCTGCCTCTGCCTCCCAAGTACTACGATTAAAAGCATCTATCACCACCGGTGGCTGTCCACTTGTCCCCTCTGTAGTGTGAGTGTGCTGTTGTTATCCTAGACTATCTCCCCCACCACCTTTCCCTCCACACAGGGCTTCTATGTGTAGCCCTGGTTGGCCTCAAACTCACAGATATCCACCTGCCTCCCAAGTGCTGGGATTAAAGGCATATGTCACTCCCCCCACCAAGTGACTCCAGTTTTTTAAAAGAGTAAATGATTTAAAAATACTGAGATGACTTGCACAGTAAAAGTGCTAGTGTTACAGGTCTAGTGGCCTGAGTCAAATCTCCTGCACCATGTAAGGTGGAAGAAGAAAACAAACCTAAAATATAAGTTCTTAGCATTCAGGTCCTGTCAAAGCCACATGTACACTGTGGCAGGCCTGCTCATCACATCACACCCCAACACTTATAAACAAAACCAGCAGTGATGATAATAATTTTAACCAAGAATACTGGAAGTCCTATTATTAGAGATAAGAAAATTGAGAAAGAAAACTTGGCATGGTGGCACATGCCTATAATTTGAATCACAAGTTTGAGGCCTGTCTGAATTATACAGTAAGATCCCGTCTCACAAAAGAAAAAGGGAGTGAGGGAAGGTAAATATATAAGTAAGTGAAAAGATTTTGAACAAGACTAGGTCTCTGTCCTAAGGGATTTGAGACAGTGGGACACAGAAGTAGCCTGGTTTAGTAGTCAATGTATTATGAGGCTGAGGGCTAGTGAGGTAGAAAGAGAGATGGGTGGGCATAGACTTGACACTGTTACCATAGATATGGTTGTCAAGGCTCTGTGGTTCAGGTTCTGAGAGGGTCTTTAACAATGTTCCTACATGTGGCTCACCTGGACATCTTTAAAATCTGAACATTCTCTTTCCTTTTATTTTTGGTACAGAGTCATTTTATTTATCTTTAAATTTTTATTTTTATTTTGTGTGTATAGGTGTTTTGCCTGCGACAGTACATGCACGCAGTGTCCACAGTGACCAGAAGAGGGCATTAGGTCTTCTGGAACTAGAGTTATAAAAGCTCTTAGCTTCCATGTGGGTGCTTAGAATTGAATCCAGTTCCTTAGAAAGAGCAGCAGGTAGTCTTAACCGTGTGTGTGTGTGTGTGTGTGTGTGTGTGTGTGTGTGTGTGTGTGTGTGTGTGTGCTTAGAATTGAATCCAGTTCCTTAGAAAGAGCAGCAGGTAGTCTTAACCGTGTGTGTGTGTGTGTGTGTGTGTGTGTGTGTGTGTGTGTGTGTGTGTGTGTGTACGTACGTGCGTGTGAATGCCAGAAAGGGGCATTGGATCCCATGAAGCTGGAGTTGCAGGCTGTTGTGAGATACCTGATGTAGGTGCTGGGAGCTGAATTTAGGTCTTCTGCAAGAGCAGTATGAGTTTTCAACTGCTGAGCCATCTCTCCAATCCTGTCATTCTGTTTTTAATACTCACCCATACGGAGATGGTACAGTGTGTTTGAGGACCTCCCTGAATAAGGAGAGACAAGACAGGGCTCATGTGAATACTTGTAATCATAGTACTTGGGAGGTGGAGAACTGAGGAACAGGAGTTCAAGGTTCTATTGGACGACAGTGAGTCTGAGTCTGTATAAGATCCTGTTTCAGTCTGTGCTTCAGAGGTAACTATTTAAAGGACAAGTTTAGAAAGAGAGACCTGCTTCTAAAGGCCTGCTCTCCTTCCTCTCCTTTCATTCCAGGTCCTTTGGAGAACACCTATCGTGACTTCTGGCTCATGGTTTGGGAGCAAAAAGTTTTGGTGATTGTCATGACCACCCGGTGAGTTAGTCTTATATCCATAGATTCCCTGACCCTAAGCTTGAATGATTAGGAAAGCCATGCCACATCTGTAGTTAGCACACTAGGACACGGTGGGGATGGTGTTAGCCTTGAGATAGATATGTAATCCATAACTGTAGGGACCTAGGGCTAGTTCAAGCCCCTCCACCCACCAAATGCCAGCAGCTTACCTTTAAGCTGCCTCTTGTCTGAAGAGGAAGGGTGCCTTCCTGGCTGCTGAATTGCCAGTTCCCTTAGCCCTTCATTTCCTTCTTCTTCTGACTGCTATTCTGTTCATTCACATCTCTACCTGTAAGGGAACAGAAAAAAGAGGGTTGAAACATAAGGCAGGAAGTTCTGAATAAAGGGTTGTTTTATTGCCAAATTTCAGGAATTTCATATTTTATTAGTATCATCATTATTATAACCTATTTCAGATGGGGAAGAAGATGTTTGCTTAGTTCCCTTCCTCAGATATTGTCAGTAGCTATCTGTAGTTGGGAGAAGTACTACCTCATTGTTCTCTGAGGCCACTCAAAAGTGGTGAGATGAAGTATGTGGACTTAGTTACATACAGGAATTGTGTCTTTTCCATTCGTGTGTCAGCCCAGGGCCCTCTGTGGAAAAAAACTGAGCAGCGGCTAAAGTCTAGGCCTCCCTGTGTTTTTGCTACTATGTGTGAGAAATACAACCAGGTTATCAGGAAAGAGTCCAGATGATACAGTGAATGTACAATACATGTCTGCTAAATGTATACATGTAAGAACAGTAGCTGTTTTAACGCCTGTGTAGAATGAAGAGATATCCTTTTTCTGCCAAGTATCAGTGGCTGCAGGAGCAGTGCAGATCACATTGCTATAAACTCAGCAGTTTGTGGTGGGAAGCAGCTTACAGCTGGTTGAAGAGTGAAGGCTTAACTTGCTCTCTATGTCTTCAGCTTTGAGGAAGGCGGCAGGAGAAAATGTGGCCAGTACTGGCCTTTAGAAAAAGACTCCCGGATCCAATTTGGCTTCCTCACGGTGACTAATCTAGGAGTGGAGAACATGAACCATTATAAGAAAACAACTCTAGAAATTCACAACACAGAGGTAAATGCAGGTTTCTATTTTCTCACTCTTTTGAAATTAGGGAAGCTCCTTTAAAGAGATTCTCACTGAAGGCCTACCTTTAACCTCAGCACTCAGCAAGAAGAGGTAGATATCTATGAGGTCAAGGTCAGCCCGGTCTATGTAGTGAGTCCAAGGCCATCCAGGGCTACATAGTGAGTCCTTGTCTCAGTAAAACAAACAAACAAAAAAGAAAATGTCTAGAGGGAATAGGCAGGATTTTACGGAGGTAATAAACAACTCTTGTTTTTCCTGAAAACAAGATCAAGATGCTCAACTGAGAGGCCAGTTATGTAGTGCCCACCTTTAATCCCAACACTCCAGACAGAGAAGTTGATCTCTATGAGTTCAAGGCCAGCCTGGTCTACATAGTAAGCTCCAAGTAGAGTCACTTCCCATAACTCCCTTTTAAAAATAAAATACTCAACTCAGAACTAATAGAGTTATTATCTCAGTAAAAGAGTGGCATTAAGGGGCTGGAGAGATGGCTCAGCAGTTAAGAATACTGACTGTTCTTCCAGAGGTCCTGAGTTCAATTCCCAGAAACCACATGGTGGCTCACAACCATCTGTAATGGGATCTGATGCTGTCTTCTGGTGTGTCTGAGGATAGCTACAGTGTAATCACATACAAAAAATAAATAGAAAAAAAAAAAAGAATGGCATTGAAGAGATATGAAAATGCCAACATTGGGAGTCTGGATGCTAAGCCATGCTTACTACCCTTCCGTGGGAGCCTGAGGCGGGGTTACAAGCTGGAAAGTAGCTTGGACTACACAATACAGATCTTGTCTCAGAAAAACTACAGTAAGGGACTGGAGAGATGATGGTTCAGCTGTTAGAGTACTTGCTACTCAGTCATGAGGATGAGAGTTCAGATTGTAGCACCCATGCATCCAGCTGGGGGTCTCATTCATGCTTGCCATCAGATCTGATGGAGGTAGAGCAAGAGACTCTAGACTTTCTGGCTATGGCGTAGTTGAAGATACCTGGCTCCAAGTTCAGGGAGAGACCCTGCTTCAAAAGAATAAGTGGCATGTGTTGGAGGAGGACACCTGATATTTTTCTCTAGCCTGTATGTATACAAATGCATGTGCACTCATGAACATAGATGTATAGGCACTCACAAATGAAATAAGTCACTAAGAAATAAATATGTTACTGTCTTATTTTGAGACAGTGTCTCTTAGTATATAACCTTGGCTGACCTGGATCTCACTATATAGATAGACCAGACTCAGCTCAAACTCATAGAGATCCATCTGCCTGCTTCTGCTTCCTGAATTCTGTGGTGTAGAGGTGTGCCCCACCATGCCTGGCAATATATATATATATTTTTTAAAGGTTTATTTATTTATTATATATATTGTAGCTATCTTCAGACACACCAGAAAAGGGCATCAGATCTCATTACAGATGGTTGTGAGCTTCCATGTGGTTTCTGGGATTTGAACTCAGGACCTCTGGAAGAACAGTCGGTGCTCTTAACCACTGAGCCATCTCTCCAGCCTGCAATATATTTTTTTAAGGAAGATTTTTTTCTTTTATATTATCATTTAATTGTAACATTTTTCCCTTTCCTTTTTTTCCCTCCAAATTGCTCTTTCAAATGTATAATCTCTATTTCTCCTAATTGTTATAACATATATATATTTTCACATGTATATATTTATTTGTAAATATAATCTGTTGTATCCATTTAATTGCTTGTATTATGTTCTAGAGCTGACTGTTTGGCACTGGACTAATCGTTGTGTTCTTCCCTGCCGAGGACCACTTCTCTGGCTAATTTTTTGACTTGTTTTTAATAATAAAACAATAATACAATAATAATTTAATAATGACAATAATAAACAAGAAATGTGGATGCTATAATATAGCAATTTGCCTTCCCCACCATGTAGCTGTTCCTTTGGGTTTTAAGTAGAAAAGCAATTGTGAAGAAAGTTGACAGCGGCAGACAGGATCCTCTAAGGTCTTAAGAATTTGGCAAGCCAAGGGTAGGCAGAGTAGACAGGAATGGTGGCATTAACTCTCTCTTCTTTTTCATATAAGGAGCGGCAGAAACGCCAGGTAACCCACTTCCAGTTCCTAAGCTGGCCAGACTATGGTGTCCCTTCCTCAGCTGCTTCCCTCATTGACTTCCTGAGAGTGGTCAGAAGCCAGCAGAGCATGGCCGTAGGCAGCCTGGGAGCACGCTCCAAAGGGCAGTGTCCTGAGCCACCCATTGTGGTCCATTGCAGTGCCGGCATTGGCAGGACAGGTACTGTGCCTCTTAGACTGGTGATGTGTCCAGAGGCAGTAAGGGTGGAGAGGAGGAACTAAATGCTTAGGGCATGTCTGTGATTAGAGAAAGAACTCATTCGTTCCCTTGGTGGCAAACTGCTATGACAATCATTTTTTAAGGTCCTTTTGTATTCCTTATGCTGGAGATGCTTCTTACCAAAATGTATGCTTTATAAACCAAGTTCTTGGGGTTTTTCATCATGGTCTTCTTTGAACTTTGTGAACTCTGTCATCACCATGATTGTGGTCCCCCGAGAGATTAGCTGGCCCTCTCTTAGAGGCTTCTTCACCCTGTGCTGGTCTTGTCCTCCCCACCCCGCACCCCTTTGTTGTTGTGAGTGTTTTTGAGACCAGGTCTTACTATGAAGTCCAATCTGATCTGGAATTTCCAGCAATCCTCTTGTTTTAGCCTCCCAAATGATGGGAGTATAAGTTTGTGCTACCTTGCTTGGCTTCTGTGTCCTTCATTGTGTGGGCTTTACTAGTGCAGAGGTCTCTTTTGGGGAATAGTCAAAACTGTATTTGTGTTAGCTCTCTAGAGAGTTGTGTTAGATGCTCTAGAAACTGGGTGTAGAAGTACAGCTGCACTGTCTGGTATTGAAGAAGCAGCGCGTTCTTCCTCTGTGTTACCTCCTACTTATTCTTCTATTACCCTCGTGTATGTCCTGAGAGACAGGAGACCCTCATTTCTCTGGCCTTTAGCATGCCCTGTGACACTCCTTCCAAATCCTTTTAGGCTTAAGTCCTCTGGCCATTAGGCCCTGTGCCCTTGAATTCCTGTACCCAGTCTTGCATGGCGATTTGGTAAAAGGACGGAGACAGGAGAGGTACATTCATGTTATTTCCTTCCTTCTTCAGGTACCTTCTGCTCACTGGACATCTGCCTGGCACAGCTGGAGGAGCTTGGCACCCTTAATGTGTTCCAGACAGTGTCACGAATGAGGACCCAGAGGGCCTTCAGTATCCAGACCCCTGAGCAGTACTACTTTTGCTACAAGGCCATTCTGGAGTTTGCAGAGAGGGAAGGCATGGTTCCCTCTGGTCACAGCCTGTTGGCCATGGATGGTCAATAACTGTTTCACAAGTTTCCACTTGCTGGTCAGCCTTCCTTAAACTACCCTGGACACTGCTGAGCCTATAGGCTGCCATCAGTTATGCTGAAGCCATGGATCAACCTCTTTCTTGTGTCTCCCAGCGCACATGTGCACGCAAGGCAGCCTTTCCCTTTGGCTAGATAAATGTGGTGAACTTGCCACTAGAAAGGGCCAGCAGCAATATGTTCTTAATTCCTAGCACCTGCTATCAAAGTGTGCCTTATCAAAACCAAATTGTGGCTATTGATTTTTGCCAGGGTCCCTGAGGTAAGTGGGGAAGGACCCCCTCCCCCAACCCCCATCTCCCAATGCCATTCTTCTGGACATCTCCTTCCCTTTGCTATGATTTGACAGGGAGGTTTGGTGAGCATTCACCTTCCTACCCAGAAAGCTTGACCAAGTTACATATTCTAGAGAATGTCCCGAGTGCCAAGCACGTTTATACATAGGGCGTGTATTCCAGTCTTTTCTGTCATTCTGTGTGTGTGTGTGTGTGTGTGTGTGTGTGTGTGTACGTATGTGCACTTACGTGTATGGAACCATATGTATGTGTGTACATAATATATACTGTATGTGATAATTATGACCGTATACTATAAATACATATACACACAGATACTCTTTGTAGAAGTTTCTGGGGCTTTATGTTGCAGTTCAGCATTCCTTGCTTCTTGGACCCTGCTGATTATTCTGGACTGGCTGGGGTTGGGGATCATGGCTCTCATGTTGTCAGACAGCAGAGTGACAGAAGACAACACATACTTTTTTTCCTGGGCCACAGGCCCTCTTCCTTAATGATATCTTTCCCTCTGGAGTCTATGCCTGTTGGAGCCAAACATACTGACTTACGGTAACACTGGTTCATTTTAGCATGGGTGTCCTTCATCTAACAAATCCTCTGTTTTCTTTGCTGATTTGGGGAACAGACCTCCACTGTGATTCCAGACTCTGTCTTAAGACCCCAGCAATGGGGGACCAAGGCTAGAAATGAATTTACAGAGCTGCCAGAGCCCACAGTAATCGGTACGAAGTTTTAAGAGGAATAAAGGCGAGCCCAGAGTGAACAAGAGGAACCTGCCATGAAATTCCCTTCTTGGGAGGACAAACCCGGGCCTCTCTTTCTTGTGTTGGAAGATACCTTTCTTTATGCAACTCTTCCTTGTCTACTGAGATGCCCAGCTCTCCCTGCCTGCTAGCCTGCCAGATCCTAGACCTCAAACTGGATGGTCTGTGTCATTATAAAGCATACTCCTTAGGCTGGATGAGGCTGTTCCTTGTAATCCCTGGTCCCCTGCCCATACAACTTGTTCCTGCCTTTCCCCAGTCTGATTCGCCAGGAATCGAATCAAGAGTTCCCAACACTGTGTTCCCACAAAACCTTATAGAACCCCTAAATCTTCCCTTACTCCAGAAGATGAGGTTGGCAGCTGGTCAGAGCTCAATAATTTTATACTGTAATAAGATCTTTGAATGTGTATATTCTTATTTTTTACAATCATTTCACTTTGTATTTAACATCAATGGACTGAGTCAGATTCAGTAAATAATTGTAATGTTCATATTCAATATCTTATAGTGGTACAGTTTTGTATTTACCTATAAATATACCAAAATGATTAAACCCTTTTAGTTTCATCAATTTAACAGTCTGCGGTTGGGAAGGTGAGGAGGGAGTCCAGGAGTTGGTTCTGGAAAGATGGGGAGGCATGGGGTGGAGGAGATCCAGAACTTCAGTATCTGAAACTCAGTTCTGAGTGGCACCTGTTTATGCAGGCTGTGTTTGCTGTAAGGAGCTGAGTGCCAAGTGCTTTGTCTCTTATGTCACTTCATGGAAACTGCACAGTTCTAATGAAATCCTCTGCCCTTTCTACATCTGTCTCCCATTTCTCCAGTGCTGGAATTACAAACATGTGCCCCCATACTGGGCATTTTTCACCTAATTCTGTATAAATGAGAAAGGTGAGGCCGGGGCCTCACCAGTGATTTGCTCTAAAACTGTAACCCAAGTTGATCTGCTTAGCAAGTCTGCAGACTTGGTAGCATCAGAAACGGACTGCAGCTTAGCTTTGGAAACTCTTAGGACTCTTGTTGCTGCTGTTCTCTTTTTAGAGTATAATTAGTTTTGAAATTCTAGGATGGTTCATGATTTTCTTTTGTTTGTGTAAGTTTTGTTTGTTTGTTTGTTTGTTTGTTTGTTTGAGACAGGACCTTACCATGTAGCCTAAGCTGCCCTTGAACTTGTAGCAATTCTATCTCAGTCTCCCAGGGGCTGCTTCTCCCAGCTTAGGTAAACTAACATTGAGCTGTGTTCCACTGACAAGGAGCCCTTGTTCCTTGTAGTAGACTAGAGAGACGACAGGATTGGTGACACTCTCCTAGATGGGGATCTCATGCTCTATCCTCAGGTTTGCATTGTTTCAGAGGGTTCATGCTTCCAGAGAAACCCCATAATACTGCCCTGCTGTTTCTCTCAGACAGCAACCAACACTGGCCCCATAGGAATACTCTTCACATTCTACCTGTTAGCCAGTGATGAGCTGGCTTTGCCTGCAATATGCAAATATTAGGGTGTTGTAAATAACAATAATAGCAAACATTGAATGGAAATTCACATTCTAGGTCCTGTTCAGAAAACTCTATAAATATAATAAGCTCATTCACTATCAACACCTACTTGAAACTAGGTACTGATAGAAGAAAACATTTGAAATACCAGATACTTAACTTGCTATGGCTGTGGACCTGTATCCCAGAGAACCTAAGGACCTGTTTCCTCGTCTGCCAAAACATTTTTTCTTTATGTTCTTACCTTACACAAAGACTAATCTGTCAGACGCGGTAGAATGTGACTGTGATCTCAGTATTGGAAAGGAAGGGACAGGAGGATCAGGAGTTCAAGACCAATTAGGCTATACCAGTAGTAGGAGCCCAGCCTGGGCTATATGAGACACTGTCTGAAGAAGAAAGAAAAATTAAGACAGAATCTCTGAAATTTGAAGTCAGAGAGATGAAATTTGAAATTAGATTCCAGAAATACTTACGGTTGGTGAAATACACAGGAAACAGCATTAACGATTTTAAAGAGCCTGGAAGAGGTAATTCAGGATTGTTACTTGTCCAAACATGCTGTACCTTTGCCCTGTAAATTGCTCAATTCAAAGTTGTGCACCAGTTCCTCAGTACAAATTCCTGGGCCAACCCACTTGTGGTTGAGTGAATACAGGATGACCCAGGCATTCAAATGGTTATTTAACTCATATCTTCAGTTCTGGGCACAGCCAAAGATATTTCCTGAACATTCAATAAAACCCTGAGAAAAAAAAGGATTCCATAGTTTTTCCCCAACTGTTATTATGCAGTGCTATCTTTATTAGTTTAATTTTTTTTTTTTTTTTTTGGTTTTTTTTTTGGAGCTGGGGACCGAACCCAGGGCCTTGCGCTTCCTAGGCAAGCGCTCTACCACTGAGCTAAATCCCCAACCCCAGTTTAATTTTTTTTTAAATTTTGGTGGCTTTTAAGTTTTTTATTATTTATTCATTGGTTTTTCTACAGCGTTTCTCTACAAAGGCCTAGCAGTCTTGGAACTTGATCTGTGTACCAGGCTAGCTTTGAATTCATAGGAATCTGCTTGCCTCTGCCTCATAAGTGAATTAAAAGCTGGAATTAAAGGCATGTACTACCACTGCCCAGCTAAATTCTTTAATTTTTCAAAAGTTATTTAGTACTTGTCTGCCGTGGTACATGTGCTGGTCAGAGGATAACTTTTGAGAGTCCATTCTTGCCTTTCACCATGTTGTGGAAATGTCTGCCGTGCTGCATTTTCTAAGCCACTTGACTGGTTGACTTCTAGGCTGTCTCCTTTCTCTACCTCTCATATCTCCCATAGGAGTGCTGGGTTACAGATGCAGGCTGCATTTTCCTTAGGTTTCAGGGATCAAACTGAGGTGGTCAGATTTGCTAGGCTAGTGTCTTCACCCATTGAGCCGTCTCCCCTGCCCTTATTTATTTATTTTTTATTTCATTTCCTAAGAAATTATAAAAGTCTTCCTGGCTCAGCCTTCTGAGTGCTGAGATCACAGATGTGTACAATTGTGCCTGTTCTTTTTAGACTGAGTCTCACCAAGTTACCTACATTGGTCTCAAATTTCTGGGCTCAAGTGATCCCATTGTCTGAACTTCCTATGTAGCTGGGACTACAACAGAGACTTGTCACCATACCTGGCTGTTGTAGCTTTTGCCAGTGTGGGCCTACCTGTCGTAGGGCTTTTGAATTTGAGGTTGGTTGTTTGAGACAGGGTTTCTTATGTAGACCATGGAACTCAAATCCGTCGTTGCCTGCCTCCCAAAAGATTCAAGGAGTGTGTAACACACCTGACTTGGTAATAGGCATGAAAGGGGTCAAAGGAGGAGAAGCTCAGAACGTTCAAGATGTGAGGGTTATCACATGAGAGCGAATAAAACTAAGGAAAAAGTGCTTAGTGAATGAAGAATATTGTGGTACAACGAAGACTTCTGCTTCAGATTGGACTCTCCCCCCTACACACACACACACACACACACACACACACAACACACACACACCCAGTACACATACACACAACACACACAACTCACACACTCACACACTCCTATAGTTTCTAATTCTTCAGGAACAAAGGATAATTTTTTTGTTTTCTGTTCTTTCCTGCAGCTAGAACATCTGTGAACAGATCCCCTGGCATCTTCAGTCTAGGAGACCTGCCATTGCCAGTATCTGTTATAATGTATTAGTCAATGGCAAGTATAAGATTGTGGGGATGGAGGAGGCTGAGGTGTTTGCAGCAGGTGGACTATGTGGTGTCAGGATCCCAGGGAGAACTGGCCCTTGCTCATAAAAAGATGAGTCTCTGGGCAGCGGGCTTGATTATTAGTGTGCCCTGAGGGAGGTGAGCTGCGAGGCTAAGGTGGTGTAGACGCAAAGATTTTGCTAGAATGACTGAGGTCTTTAGTGGTTGTGAGGTTTTAACCTATCCAACTCAACCAAGTCCTAGCCTCCTTCATTAAACAAGCATATATTATGGGTCCACTGACCCTAAATCTAGCTTGTTGGAATTCTCAGGCCCTTCCTTAGGCTGGATTAGCTCCTGCTTTAGCTCCCCAATTTCCCATTTTCAAAGGCTCTTTTTTTTCCCCAGACTGTTGCTATTTCCTTAACATTTCCTCAAGTCTTTTCTACTTGGCCCCCAAGTTGGATGGAAACTAGGTTTAGGGCCAAGTATGGTAGTATAGATCCTTAATCCTAACACCAGGAAGCAGAGGCACATGCAACTCTATGAGTTCGAAGTTGGTTTGGTTTACCTAGCAAGTTCCAGGACAGGTAGGGTTACACAGAGAGACCCTGTCTCAAAAACCCAAATGAAACAAAAGAGGAAGTAGAGGAGGAAAACGAAAGACAGTACCTCAGAGGTATCCTCCATTCAGTCTTTGTCTTCTCTATTGCTCTCAATGGCCCAACACATGTTTGAGAACTAAAAAATTAATTTAGCAAGCATCCCAAGACTCCTAATTTATGCCTTATGTCTTGGACCTGGGTATCAGTCCACTGGCCACAGTTAGGTAGGAGTAGAAGGTCCACCAGCCCGGAGGTCAGGCTTAGCCCTCAAACAGGATTTTGCACTGTGCTTCCCTAAGCAGAGGAGTCTGAGGTTTTCTCTACAAAAAGGAGTCTCGCACTTGGGATGTTGTTTAATCTCCCAGTACTTTTAGCCATAGCTATCATAATGCCTTCCTCCTAGTTCAGATAGACTTGTCATTAGGCTAAGGCTTTGGAGATCCTACCTAACTCCAGTAGAATCTCACTAGGGAAGATAGGTACAGGGTGGGAGCTATGGTAACTTCTTAACCATTTAAAGTAGTTAATATGTTCTGATGGCTACCCAGACTTGATGACTAGAGTCACTAAAGACCCCTTCACTTTAGACTGACTTCCCTGTACTTGTATACCATATTGAAGTCTAGTGGTTTTCTAAGCTACTGCAGAGTTTTGTTTTAAAACCTTTAAGTCCAGCCAGACGCAGAGCAGAGCAAAGGTCAACAATTTCATCTTGTAGAGTTTCTTCGTGGCTTTCCTGACTTAAGCACATACCCTACAGGGGCTTCTGGGAGGAGGCTTGAGTGGGAGGACCGTGGACAGGGCTCAGGCCGCCTCCACTCAACCCAAACTACACCCCCCATAGTAGGCTTCTCATTCAGATTTTATTTGAATAGGAGAATCTGTTATTAAAATTACCACTGATCTGTAAAACAATGCCAGATAAACCAGGGGAATATACTATTTTTACATCTGTTTTCCTGATTTAGAATAGTAGTGGCCCTGAGGGGTCAACTAGTGCTCAGTGAGAAGACATTTTCCAGGTACTGTAACCTCATTCTTCAAACCCACTAAAAAAAGTTCTAACTTTCCAATAGGAAATAATGCAGTTTATCTCATTGAGGACAGGTAGTTAGCTAGAGATTAGAATTTCTTCTTTGAGGTCTGCAACACCAGGGACTTTGCATTTAAATTTAGTAGCTTTGAGAAAGGACGAAAAAGTGAAGGATTCCTAACTGTATGCTAGGCATACTTATTTTAAAATTTCTGGAAGTCCAATGTAGTACAGAATCTTACTAATCAACAGAAAAACAATTTGCTTAAATAGTCTAGCTAGGAAGTGGTCAAACATTCCGATCAATAGTTCTGAGGGTTGCCTTCCTCCTAGCTTGAATCTAGGGAATAGGCAGAAGGATCAAAAGTTCAAGGTCATCTTTGTCTAGTTCTAGGCCAGTCTGGGGTTTTGAGAGAGCTTGTCCAAAACCCTCGAAGCCTAGGAGTCAGGGTGGAGAGCTCAATCTCCTGGAGAGTGCTGAGCTGGGGGTGGTGATCTGCTCTGTCAGCAGTCACTGAGTAAAATCCCTAACTGAATCTTAAGGCAGGAAGATCACAAGCAAAGGGGGCTCAAAGTCCATGAGGTAACCAGCAAGATCCTGCTTCAAATTTTTGTAAAAGTTAACAAGAGCTAACTAAGCACAGTGTTCACATTTGCATTAGTACTATTGGGGACTCAGGAGGCCCGGGCAAGGTCATGAACTCCAGGTCAGCCCGGTGTATGTGAAACCCTGTCTTAAAAAAAGGTGTGTTGGGTTGGGGATTTAGCTCAGTGGTAGAGTGCTTGCCTAGGAAGCGCAAGGCCCTGGGTTCAGTCCCCAGCTCCGAAAAAAAAAAGAACCAAAAAAAAAAGAACCAAAAAAAAAAAAAAAAAGTGTGTTGGTAGGGAAGGGGTTGAGAGATAGCTCAGTAAAGTTTTTGCCACACAAAATGAAGACCTGAGTTTGACTTAGAAGCTTTTACCTCCAGCCATGGGGAAGAGAAGATGGGCCAGAGACACTCTGATCTGTGAGTGAGTTCCTTTTTGTGGATGGGGGTGTGCATATCTTATGTTCATGAAATAGACGGAAGGTTCTGGGGTGACAGTTTCAAGTCTACTGTGAGTTAAAGACCAGTGTCTGTGTGTGGCTGGTAGACTAATCTTGTTTCTTTGAGTACACTTTTTCTAGATCTGATCACAAACTGCTGTCAGAATTAGGTAGGTATGGTTTGTGCTTCAGAAGGGAAGGCAGGGTATTTTCTCCAAAGGCTTCGACTTGGATCATAGCCTGAGTGTATGCAGAAACAGCATATGGGAGAAGGAACAATTTCAGGATTTGGACTTAGATACAGTTAGCTTGGCTACTTCATATAGGTAAGCCCCTCCATTGTCTTAAGACTTGCAGGGTAGTTCACACACAGACATGTGGTTTTTCCAAGGAGGACACTCCTCCAGATCCACTCAATTGTACCTTCACTAGTTGGCAAGTGAGAAATATTCAGTGTCCACATAACACTGAGAAACAGTTACTGGGTTCCCCCAGTGCCCCTTGACTGCACGAATACTGAGACCCCAAAGTTGAATTAGTATAGTGGTTGTCCTTAAGATCTCAATCTAGAGAGTGTTCAGAAGGGCGTAAGTGTCAGCCGTATCTTTCTCCATAATGAGAGTGGAGACATAGCTGAACGGATAAGAGTTCTTGTTGCTCAAGCATGAGGACCCAAATTAAACTTTCCAGCTTCCATGTAAAAAGCCCAGTATGGTTTTTTACATACATACCTGTAACCCAAGAGCTGGGGAGTAGCAGATGGGGAGGCAGGAGGATTACTAGAACTTGCTGACCAAAAGCCTAGCTCCAGATTCAGGAAAGACCTTGTCTCAAGGGAATAAGGTAGGAGTTGGTGGCAGAACGCTTGACATCCCTCAAATAACGCATTGGTGCACATAATACTCCATGGGTGCATACATTGGTACACATGCATGTGTGTGCATTCACACACATGTATGCGCATACAAAGTAAGTAACTAACTACAGCATGCCACTTGCTGTTCAGGTAATAGTCAAATGCCTAGGCTTCTGACCTCCACTGAGATTCAGAAACTTTATTAGGTAATAATTGTATTGAATTATAATAGGGAAAGAATTATTATCCTTAGAGAAGGCTGAGCCACAGATGAGGATGGACTAAATAGGAGCCAACATAAATGGGACTCAGCATTTCTGACCAGTGTTCTCTCTGTAGTACTACTGTGTTCAACTGATGAACACTGTTCTGTTTATGCCTTCAGCTAAAAGTTGATCCTCATCCTAGGGAGGATGAACACTGACTTTCACGGTGCTGTCAGGCCTCATACTGAACCCACTGTCCTCGTCTCCTGGCCTTTCCCAGTACAAAGTTCCAGCTACTGACATTCTAGTTCCTGTGTACCAGCTGGAATGACCATTGTCCTTCCTAACTCCATACTTACTGCCGGCCCTGTCTCCTCGTGGCAGCCTCCCACGGGGGTTCCAGTCAGGGAAGGATCCTTACATTATCTTTAAGGACCCTTTCTGTATACCCATGCTCTCCCTCTTCTGGGAACGGAAGCCCTAACTAGGAAGAGATTTACCTGAGCACAACACTGGCTGTACCAACCCTCTTTCCTCTAGTAAACCACAGAAGGCCATTGGCTGCCTCTTTAATTACCTACACGGAGCCAGCTACCTCCTCTTCCTTGGTATTTTCTCACATATAATTCTCTTTAAAGGAGATGAGATCCACTATGTAGCCTAGGCTGGCTTCAGACTCACAAGGTCTTATTCCCTTTGCCTCCCGACTGATGAGATGACAGGCATGTATCACCATATCAAGCGACGTATTATTTTCTATTAAATAACTGGGGGGTTGGAACAGTCTTCCAGCTGGCAGAGGATCCTTTCCTGTTCATATCCTACCTGATACCCAAACCTTTCTTCAATGACCTCCAACACACGTGGTTCTGGGGGGTTGGGCTGTAACTCAATTGGAAGAGTGGAGTGCTTGCCTAGCACGTATGAAGTACTGGATTGGATTTCCAGAACCACGTAAAACCGATGTGGTTGTGCACCGCTATAATCCAAGTACTTGGGGGCGGGGGTAGGGTAAGGGTTGAAGCAGGAGAAAATGTCCTTTGCTATGAGTTTGAGATCAGTCTGGGCTACATGACATCCTGTCTCCAAAACAAAACAAACGGACACAACAACAACAAAAACAGTTTCTTGTTCACACTGTGTGCTCTCTGCTCAGCTCTTTTGAACAAGTATGTTATTGATAAATAGCAAATGAAGTGGGTAAGAGCTTCATCTGTGGGCTATTATAAGACTTCTGGGTTAGGTGACCAAGAGGGGGAAGATTTACCATTGCTTTTCCCAATCTATCCCCCAACCCAAGTGCACTTTGTTGCCTGTAAATTCACCAGTACAACAGCCTCTATGCCTCCCATGTTGCTTGTTGGCACCCTTTGTTCAGACTTCTTGTAGAATTCAGCTGCTAGCTTAATGGAGTTACCTACATTGGAATGACTGTGGATCTACGTACACACACACAGAGAGAGAGAGAGAGAGAGAGAGAGAGAGAGAGAGAGAGAGAGAGAGAGAGAGAGAGAGAGAGAGAGAGAGGAGAGAGAGGAGAGAGAGAGAGAGAGAGAGAGAGAGAGAGAGAGAGAGAGAGAGAGAGAGAGAGAGAGAGAGAGAGAGAGAGAGAATGCGAGCGCGAGAGCGCGCCAGGGGAGGGAGAAGGGAAGGCTTTTCCTTACTTCCTGCAGCAACTCTCTGAATTTGGAGGGTAGCGAGAATATTCCAGCCAGTTTAAAATTGCACTAGATAGTAGACAAAGTGAAATATCTGGTTTACACCCCACAGCGGCTCAGACAAGTGCCAGTTTTCCAGGCTTTGGGATTTCATAGCTGAAAGGCACCTAACAATGTAGACTGGACACACGTTCAAGCCAAACAGCCAGGAAAGTCTAGACGTTGCAGCCAATCGCTACTTACCTCTAATCCAACCAAGTGCTAACCAGGGCGGACCCTGCTTAGCTTCTGAAATCTGATGTGTCCAAGTGGTAAGGCCACAGATTGTTACAGGTTTATCCTGACCCAGCTCCAAATAGGTTGTGTGCGTGAAGGAAACTGGGGCCAGGTAGTTAAGATGCACCTCCTTTAGCTTCCACCCTGAGGAACTCCGAATTCCAAAAGGCCTAGTCTGAAGTCCTCGAAAAACTCTTAAGTGGCGGTGTGGGAAAAGTAAGAGCCTCTGCTTTGGATGCGACTCTTACTCGTGGATAGTTTAATTATTTATTTTTATTTTTGTGTAGGCAAGGGGCGATCAATGAAGGGGAAGGGGCGGGGAGAGAAAGAGGAGGCGGAACCAGTGGGACTGACGTATACGCAGGAAAGCCAATGGCTAGTGGGGGGCGTTCCCTCCCATTCAGGACTCCTCGCCTGGTTCCGGAGGTATGTTAAACAGCTGCTTTTAATTTGGTCTCCCCAATTTCGGTATTTTGGGGGGCTAGTTCTTTGGCTGCTTGCTTTGGTTGACTTAAATCTGTGTGGGTGCCGCGGTCCCCAAGACAGAGCTACGGGGAAGCTCAGAGTCCTGTGGCCGAGGTAGGCTAGGGGCAGGCCAGGAAGGAGAGCGCTTGGCGCCGCCCGCTCGTAGTGTGTTTCCAAGCCCGGCTGGAGCGGTGGGGAGGGGGCTGGCCTGGCCTGGGTCGCCCTTGCGCCGGCTGCGCCGCCCAATTTATTTTACTAAGCAGTCGGTTTCGGCAGGTCCCGGCAGCTCACTGGGGAATGGGCCGACAGAAAACCAACTGCTCTTGTAATGCTTTAAAAATATTTTTTAAAATATTATAAAGAAGAAAAAGAGGGAAAAGGGCCCTGATCGCGGCGAGCGGCCTCGGCAGGGGGCGGCGGCCGCAGCCTGGTTAGTCGAACCCACCGAGCTCAAGGTGTCCGGAGTTGGTCGACCGCTGGAGTTTAGGAGCAAGCCGGGCCCCGCGGTCTTTCTCCGCTAATCACGCTAGGCGAGTGCAGCAGCCGCCCTGAGCGTTTGTTTCTGCCGGCAAACTTGGAGGGTCGTGGGCGCGCTCTGGGGAGGCGGGGGCACTGTGGGCTCGCGGTTGTTAAGGACTCTGGGGGCGGGGGCAATGCTGTATTTGCTAGGAGCCGGAGAGGTTCCAGCCACTAGCATGGGAGCCGCCGGTGTGTACGAACTCCTGAACCACGGCAATTTAGCAAGTATTCGGCGCCAGTGTGGGCTAGGCTGCGATCTGACGTGGAGCGCTTGCTGAGTGTAGGAAAAGCTCTAGGAACTCGGCAGATTCAATTCGCGGCCCCAGCTGATCCCCTCGCAAACATGGAGCTGCCTCCTTCCCCGCCCACCTCACGGCGGCGGCTACTGCTCCCCCTCCCTCCCCTCCCGCCCTGAGTAGTGTGCAGCCGGGGCTCCCTCTTCCGCGAGGTGCCGCTGCGTGCCACTGGGCCGCGTACGGGGTGGGGGCAGCCTTGTATGCGCGCGCGCTCACGAGGGGGTGGCCTGAAAGGGGCAGTGAAGGTCGGAAACTGGGAAAACAGACTCCACGCTTGGAATAGGGAAAAGGAAATGCATCAGCGGGCGGGGAGGGGCGCGCCTGTCAGCCGGATGGCGGCTGCGGGCGGAGAGGCGGGGCGCCGAAGCAAATTGCGGGCAGTGGCGGTGCTGGCGGGGAGGGGAGGCTCAGGGCCAGTCCTCCAAGTGCGCGGCCATCTCTGCCTCCGTAGCCTGGCCAAGACTGTTTACTATCTCCTGCAGGGAGCTTGTGCAACCGGCCTGGAGGGGACCCGAGAGGGGCGGGGACATTTCCTCTTCCACCCACTTCGGGCTCTCCAGAGGCTCCGCCTTCTCTTGTCTTTCACTGGTTAAATTCGAGTCCCTCTTTCCCTTCTTGTGTATGCATTGGATGATATTCTTTAGAGCTCCGCCTATCCGGAGGTTGGACTGGAGTTTAAGTTGCTAAAAATTTTTTTTCTTCGAAGGGCGGAGGGAGGATTCCTGGGGCTTACTTGAGGTACAAGCCCCCGCCCCTGCTTTTGATTGGCCAATTGGATAGGCCTTCCCCTTCTGGGACAAGCTAGGAGGGGACGTCCTCCGGCTCCCTCCCCCCCTTTCTCATGAGCGCGCTCGGCACATGGTTGAGGCCCTTCTAGCTCCCATCAACTTCCCTCCCGCCCGGAAGTCTCAGGCTCCGCGCCCTTATTTAGGGGGGCGGGGAAAGCCTTGGAGGCACACAAAGATTCTTCCGAGTCTAAAGATCTGCTAGCCCTCGAGGTGAAGCTCCACAATTGCGCTGTTGCTCCAGAAAGTGTAGCTCCCGGGCTGCTGCACGGAGGGGAGGGAATGAGTTCTAACCTCCTCCCGGTCAACTTTTGCTGCCTTTCTCTATGCCCCTTGACTTCCTTAAATTTAAGTTTGAGAAAGCTTGGATGTTGGCCGCATCCTTAATTCCTTGTGCAAGGCAATCGTGATCCTTAGTCGGCGGAATCTAAGATTATGACAACCTAGAGATGGAACCTTAGGCAAGATCTACGAAACCTCGGTCTCTGCAGTCAAGGGAAGTCCGGGAGGCCTGTTTCTAGCAAGGATTCGGGGGTATTCGTTGATACCATGGTGGGAGTGCTGTACATTATGTGGTAGGTACCCCGTCTGGTGGGTAAGGCAGTTCAGTTAAGGATAGGCATCTGTCAGTTTTGGAGTGCTACTTCAGCCTGGGACGATTTAGCTGGTTTTTTTTTTGTTTGTTTTGTTTTGTTTTTTCTTATTTTTAAAGCCCTGTCCTGGAACAGGGCTTGGCTTGTTACCGGTGTGGCTGACCGGTGTGGCTGCTCCCACCTGTCGGCCACTCTTGGAGTTCACAACTCTTTACTATGGCCTCACGGCGTGAAGCCATCCTAGGACTGAGACCCACCTGTTGCCAACACTTGTTTATGGCTGTCTCCGTAGGATTACAGGAGAGCAGCACTGGATTTACGAAACGGTTCCCGGTGTTGTATCTCTTGGGGACATTCGACTCTAGGGAGGATTTTTTTCCCTTTGCTCTAGAGCGCGGGAAGACTAACCCCGCCTAACCTCACACGGCGCAGCAAAAGGCTCCCCAAAGCAAGGTCGGCATCGGTCCTACGCCTTATTAGTGAATAAATGAAAGGAATTAGGTATCTCAAAGCACTTTATATGTTTAGGCATTGTTACCTACCAAGAAGGCTTAGAGACCGCCATTAACTCATTCTGCCAAGGAGGCCATGGATACCCCTCACATTTTTTTTTTGAAGGGGCTGGCCTAGGAGACACTATTCCTGCCCTATCGAGGATAGTTGCGATTACAGGCTCTTCCCTTTGAACAGTCGTTTTTAAGACCATATCCTTCACACAATCTGGAATTTTTACTCGTTATCTGAATGTGAATGCACACTCAAGGTTTATTTATACAGTGGTCTGTGTGAGCTTTTCTGCATCCCTTCCTCCAGTTTAAAATGTCCCTGGATCTACCCGGCCGACCTGGAATACATTTTTTTTTCTCTCATGCTCCGCCTTCCGGAGGCTTGCCCAGGCGGTGACATTTAAAGGCCTCCGCTGGGTTATCTCCGCCCCCTGAGGGCTGCGGATTCTGGTTGTCCCAGTGTCACAGTATGCAGCCGGCTCTGGCGACTGGCTAGTAATATCTGGGTTTTTTGTATCAGATTAGAGCTCCAGACATTAATTTTGGAGTCGGCTTGCTGAAAGTAGCTGCTGAGTGCTCCAGATGGCTGTGTTTAGAAGACCGTGAAAGTGTAAAAATAAGTGGGTAGGAAGGACGAGGCTTTCTGTCATTGTTTTGGTTAATCCTCCAATGGTGGTAATACTACTGCCTTTTCCTTTTCAAATCTCAAAGCCTCCGGTTTCGACCGCTGCGCTGCGCGCCATCTCCGGTCCCGGCCTTGGAACGCTGAGCTTCAGTCTCCAGTGTAAACATTCCACAAAAGGACTGCTAAGGTTCAGCATCCTCGCGCAGGGCGGAATGGTCTCCTTCCTGGACCGGCGCCGTGTCCAATGGCGGCTCCTACCGGCGCCAAGATAGTCCAATCAGATCTTTGGGGGCGGAGCCTGGCCCAGCAGTGTAGTGGGTGGAGTCGGCCTCACTTAAGGACATTTTTACCCCACATTGGTTACTTACCTTCCTGGGGCTATGAGAGAAGCAAAGGTAGTCTTCCAATGCGGGAACCGGCGGAGGCGGGAGCCGATTTGTTAGGCCTGTGGCTGGGGCGGTATGGGGAGGGATATGTGAGACTCTCCAATGAGATGTGACGAGGTACCCTTCTTCCTCCAATAGTATTGGAGCCTGGAGGAGGGATTCGGCAATCAGTCTCCAATAGGCGGGGTTGAGTTAGGGACTCTCCCCGCCAATAGGGGCGTGGAGAAGGTGAGCGGCTTGCTCTCCCCTCCCAGCGAGGGAAGAGGGCGGGAATAGGCCTTTGCGGCACGGTGATTGGCTAAACCATTGACGGATGGGTAATATATCCCGTGGCGGAGCGAGGTTAAGCCTTCCCTCGGCGGGGCGGGCCGGGAGAGTGGGCGGGATTTCCCGGGTAACAGAGAAGCGGCCGCGGCGGTAGAGGCGGCAGAGACGGTTTCTCCATCTTCCCCCCTCCCCTTCCCCCCTTAGAGTTTCCCTCCCTCCCTCCCTCCTTCCCAGTCTGGACACCCAGGCCTGTGACCGCTTCGTAGGCGCAAAGGAGGTTGCCAGTCCGCTCTTGCGGGCCTGTGCCCGCGCCGTTCCGGGGCCTCCGTGCTGGGTGCGAGGCTCACGCCGGGAGCGACGCGCAGGCTGAGTGGCTGGAGCTTTTGCGGTGAGAGCACGCCGCGTCGCGGTCTGCCCAGCAGCTGGGTGGCGGGTAACCCGGGACTGGAGGGCGTGTGTTTTTCGGGGGGGCTGACCTCGGCTTCCCGTGCGTGGCTGTGGGGGGCGGAGCGGAGCCGCACTCAGTGCGGGAGGGGGAGGAGAGCGTAGTCCCGGTGCGCACGGAGGGGCGGGCCCTAGTCCCGCCGATCAGAGGCGGGGCCGGCGCGCGTGCGGTGGTGGAGAAAGGGGCGGGGCGGGCTGGGACTAAAGGCCCGCGGCCGTGGCCCCGCCCCTTCTCCCCTTGTGGGCGGGGACACGGGTTGTACTGCTTTGGGTCCGCGGGGTGTGCGGGACGAGAAGAGGGTCCCGGCGTGTGGCTTTTAGGGCGCGGCGGCGAGGGGGCGTGAAGCCTGTGTTCCCCCGCCTTAGCGGGATCCGGTTGGCCGGAAGGCGCGTCCGGGGCTGTGATGCCACGCCCCTCCCGCCCCGCCCCCGCCGGGATTTCCGCCTCCTTAGCTGTGAAGCATAGCTGGGGAAAGCCCGCTGTAGCGTCTGGCAGGGGTCAGGGTTCCGTGTCTGCCCCGCCCTGCGTCCCTGTAGGTGGGAAGGCCGCTTGTAGACTGGGAGCGGTGGAGGTGTCCCGACTTTCTGCTGTGGCTTCTCCATCCATTCTGCTTGGGGCATCGTGGCCCGGAGCTGTAGTCTCTACTTTGCTTCACGCATCGTGAATGGCGCCTTAAAAGCTATGGAGAGTAGAAGCGTGGTCAGCTGCTCCTCTTAGTTGTAATTATTGGGACGAGAAACTCAGCGTCCTCTCTGGAGTGTCTGCGGTGGGGTGCGGCTGGTGCTGGGCCCATGCTTCCCCGCCAGTGGCCGGTGGGGGAGGGGCAGCGTACTCAGAGACTGAGATTCTGGAGGGCGCCAACCTTTCCTAGAGTTCCCTTGGTGTTCAGCTACTGTGCCTTAACAGAGCTAAGCTGTGCACCCATGGGTAGATAGCTAAAATTTGCTACCATTTTTGGTACCTCAGGACTTTAAACTCAGTTTGCCGTTCCAGCTCCTTATAAAGCTGAGACTGTATTTCTAGAGAAAGGATTGAATTTACTTCTTAATCTTAAAACTGGTCTTTGGCAGAGATGATATTTGAAGATGATTGTGTGTGTCGGAGTTTATTTAAGGCACATAAGTATTGCTTCACCACTAGGTTATACCCCAGGGCTGATTTTTTTTCCTCTAGTCAGAATTTTTCTTTTTAATTTAAGTAAAATACTTTGATTTCTTGATTTTTTTTAACCTACAGAAGGTTTTGTTATATAAGCTTAGCTGCACAAAGGTAACTTAAAATTTTGTGTTCTCTTTTAGTTTTATGTAATTGTTAGTCCTTAAAGATCTTTTTAGATGCTAAGTAGGTTGAACCTTATGAAACCTATGTGTAGCATGACCTCCCAACCTGTGTTACTTTGGCCATTGTGGATTTATTGCACAGGTAACCTTATTAGGTGGGTTGGTGTTAGCTGATCTTATTTAGAGAACTTTTTATGAAAAGTAAACACTGAATCCTTAATTTATGTATTGATGTCTGAATGAGTATGTATAAACCACTTTTAAAAAAGATTTATATTAAAGTGTGCGTGCGTGTGTAAGGCCAGAATAGGATGTTAGATCCCCTGTAGGTGGAGTTAACAGGTGGTTATGAGCCACCCGACATGGGTTCTGGGAACCCAACTTAGGTCCTTTTGCACGAGCAGTCTGCAGTCTGTATTGAGCCGTCTCTAACCCCATCGTTTATATGTAATTTCTGAAGCTAAATTCTGGATTTGTCCTTTGTTCAGTAGAGGCTGAAAACCATGCCCTGTGCCGTACATAATGAAGAGGTTAAATATTCACTTTTCAGCTAAAAAAGTGACAACAGCAGTAGTAACAGAATTGAGGTGGAGGCCAAAAGATAAGAACTTGGGTGTCTTACAGATGTAGCACATTGAAAACGGTAGTAGAGAATGCTTAGCCTTTGAGGAAAGTTTGCCTAACCTCAGTTAATTCTACCATTTGAAGCACAGTCTGGGAAATACAGATGACCTAATTCATATCTTTTTTGTTTTTCTTGTTTTGTTTTTAGAAACAAGAGTTTAACTGTAGCCCTGGGTGTCCTGGAGCTCACCCTCTAGACCAGGCTGGACTCAAATTCAAGAGATCTGTCTGCCCCCCAAACGCTGGGATTAAAGGCATGTGCCGCCACTGCTGGGCATAATTCGTACTCTTATAGAATGTGTATTCTAGATTGTGTGCTGGAGTCACAAGTCCTAGGCTTTAAAAATTCAAGAACCTAGTTATATTTGTTTGCTTTTGTTTTTGTTTTTTCTATTTTTACATTTCCATCCATCAGTACTATATGTTTATTTTTACTTACTAGTATCTAAGAGAACCTGAGTTCAGTTTTTAGCACCCATGTCAACATGTATCTGGAGCTCCAAGTACTGACACCTCTGGCCCCTAGGCACCCAGACACAGGTGCATACCCATATATCTATACACGTGTGAAAAAAACAGAAATATAGCTTTGAAAAATGTTAATACTTTTAAATTCAGGCCTTAATAGTTCGCATAAAGAAGTTTTTTTTTCTTCTTTTTTTTAAGACTTGAGATCGGTATTAATTAGATTCCTGGCAAAGCACAGCCATCTTGACAGTGCAGCCAATATCCTGAAAGGCTATCCAGGGTAGCTGTAGGGGGAAATTTACTCAGAATTCAGAGGTTGTGTTCATGACCTTCAGTAATCTAGTGGTTTTTTTCCCCAACTAAAAGTGTATGGACTTATATCTTTTGATTCTTCTTTTAAAAAGATAGTACTTGCTTTTTTAAACAATAGCATCCCTCTTGTAATAAGGGTTTATATTTATTGAACTCCGATTCTGATCATTTGCTAATGTGTTTAATTGTATGTGCACGCATGGCTGCTTTGAGTTGTGGACTGGTGAAATGGGCCACTCATTTATCTGAACCCGCTCTGGAGCTCAGCCTGCCTAGAACTCAGTGATTTTCTTGCTTTTGCCTCAGCTAGGGTTACATCTCTGTTTTGAAATGCATGTTTTACAAGTGAAGGTGGCTTCAGTGGGTAAAGACATTTACCATGCAAATTCTTTAAGACTAAGTTAGATCCCAGGAATCCACTGTGGAAGGAGACAGCTAACTCCTGAACATTGTCCTCTGACTATCATATCTGTGCAACCTTCCTAACAATAATAACTAAATATTTCAAAAACAACAAGGTGAGGGGCCAGGGAAATACCTGTCAGTAAAAATGCCACTGAAGCAAGAAGACTTGTCCTATTTTTGAGAGATACTTGAAAAGCTGGCCCATGGAAATCTAAGTGTGTGGTAGCCTGGCCTGAACTCTTAACACTAGGAGCAGTAGATCATCGGGGATCCCCTGGTGCTAGCCTACTTGAGCCAATTCCTGGCCAGTAAAGGAACATGTTTGAAAAATGGACTTTAGGGGTGATGGCTGAGGTTGACCTGGCTTGCTTATGCACAAATACAGACTTAACTAGGGACAGCAGAATGGTTTAGTAGGCACAGCACTTGTTCCTAGAGCTTGAAGAACTGAATTTGATCCCTGGAGGGGTTCAAAGGTGGGCCTCTCTATGAGAGACCACATAGATACATATACACATATACAGTAATATGTCTGTAATCCCAGCACTTGGGAGCTAGATACAGGAAGATAGATGTTCAAGGCATCTTGGCTACTTTGGGAGTTTGGCTCAGCCTGGGCTACACAACACACTGCCTCAGGAACACAGAATGAGTGACTGAGGAAAGTAGTACACAGAGGTTTAGTCTACATAGGTGATCAAACAGGGATCTGAATCCAGGTAGTCTGTCTCCAGTGTCCTCAACTGTTTAAAGCCATCTCTGGTTTATGATGGAGTAGTGTGTGTCTGTGTGTGTAAAATATATGTATACATTTTAATCAAAACAAAAGTTTGTACTTAAAAAAATTAGTGAGAGGGGTGTGAGCTCTTTTTTTTCCTTTTCTTTTTTTTTTTTTTGGAGCTGGGGACCGAACCCAGGGCCTTGCGCTTGCTAGGCAAGCGCTCTACCACTGAGCTAAATGCCCAACCCCATGAGCTCATTTTTAAAAGTGCTTGCCTAGTGTGCCAAAATCCCTGTGCTCAGCCTCCACAACCTCGTAAGACCAGGTGTGAGACTGTGTACTGTACTGTGTGTACAGGTGTACTGTAATCGTAGTACTTGGGAGGTAAGTTGAAGGCCATTTTTAAGTACATTGTGAGTTTGAGGCCAGCCTACACGCCATGAGAGAGATTCTAACTTGTAAAGAGACAAATAGTGGGCTAGAAAGTTGGCTCAGTAAGTAAAAAACACGTTGTCAAGCCTTGAGTTTGATCCCTAAGACTCACGTGGTAGGAGGAGAAAACTGCTGTAAGTAGGCCTCTGTCATATACCTGTGCACTCCCACATCCCCCCATATAGATAGTAAAAACTGAAATGAAACATACGAGACACAAAGTTTACCATTATGATTTACAGTTTTCCATCTTTTTTAGTTCAGCTCGGTGGCATTAAGTACACTCACGTCCTTGTGCAGCCCTCGCCACCATCCACCTTCAGAATTCATTCATCTCCCACTGTTGAACCTTTACACACATGAAACAGTAAGTCTCGCTTTTTTAAGATAAATTTCTATTTTGATTATACCTGTTGATGCAGGTACCCTTGGAGACCAAAGACATTGGATTGATTCCCGTGGAGTTGTTGTGGTTAAGATGGTTGTGAACCACTTGATGTGGTGTAGTCCTGGCTGCTCTGTAACTCGCACTGTGGAACAGGCTGGCCTGTCTTTTACCTAGTTTTGCCCTCCTAGTTCATTGATATTGTAGTATGTGTCAGAATTTCCCTCCCTTATATACATATATACCACAATTATTTATCTTTCAGTTGACTTTTTTTCTACCTTGTGGATTTATTTGTCTATTTTTCACTTACTATGTATGTTTTACCTGTATGTATGTATTTATATTATGTACGTACTCTGTGCCAAAAAGGTTAGAAGAGGACATCAGATTCTTTGGGACTAGCATTACAGACGTGTGAACCTCCTTGTAACCCTGGGCCTTCTGAAAGAGCAGTGAGTGTGCTTAACTACTGAGATCTTTCCAGCCCCACCTTGTGCTTTTTATGAATAATTCTCTGGGAACATTGTATATAAATACTGTTCAAATCCTTGCTTTTAGCTCTTGTATCAGTATCCAGAGATAGAATTGTAGTAATTGTGTTTGTTTGTTTATTTTTTAAAGATTTATTTATTTTATATATATATATGAGTACACTTCAGACACACCAGAAGAGGACATCGGATCCCATTACAGATGGCTGTGAGCCACCATGTGGTTGCTGGGAATTGAACTCAGGACCTCTGGAAGAGCAGTCAGTGCTCTTAACCACTGAGCCATCTCTCCAGCCAGTGTTTGTTTATTTTGAGGCACTATCCAAGTCAAAGCTTTTGGCTTTAAAAAAAAAAAAAAAAAGATTGGAGGATGGGAAGAGATGGGGCTGGAGAAATGGTTCAGTGGTTAAAAGCACTGACTGCTCTTCTAGAAGACTCAAGTTCAATTTTTATCTTTCATGGTGGCTCTCAAACATCTGTAATTCCAGTTCCCCATGGTTTAGAGGCATCCAGGCACAAAAGTGGTACATAGGCAGACATGACCCAAAATAAATACATCTTTTTTGTTGTTTTGTTTGTTTTTGAGACAGGGTTTCTCTGTGTAGCCTGGGATATCCTGGAACGGGATCTCTCTACATCAGCCTGGCCTCGAACTCAGAGATCCACCTGCCTCTGCTTCCAGAATGCTGGGATTAAAAAGGCATGTACCCTGCTAAAATAAATACATTTTTAAATAAAAGAGAAAAAAGATTCAGACTTGAATTCTGTGAATTGAGGTGACACCTATTTAATTGACCACCTGCTTAAATAACTCTGGGCTGATGCACAACAGTCTTTGTTCCTAAGAATTTCACATTCTTGTCAGAAAAGGCAAGTGGACATAGGATTTTATCACACATCATCGAGTGCAGAGTGCCTTAGAATCAACTACATGCTGTAGGAGGTGGAGGAGGAATGCTGTGCTCGGAAGGCAGCACTCCAGGAGAGACACTGGAAAGTCATGGCTCTCTCTAAGCTGCTGAATATCCCTAGGTATCTTGCAGTATTCCTGATGGGAGGATAGTATCACCCTGAAGTCAGAGTTCCAGCCCTTGTGAGGCTTTTTTGTTTCATTTATTTTTATCTTCTAAGTGTGTGTCTGTGGTGTCTGTGTCAGTGTGTGTGCTTATGCATACTCACATGAGTACAGGTGCTCAGGGAGGCCAAAGAGTTTGGATTCCCTGGCATTGGAGTTAGAGATGCTCCTGAGTTGCCTGAATGGTTGATATGCACTAACTCAGGTCCTCTGCAAGGGCAGTATGCACTTTCAATTACCAAGCCATCTCTCCAGCCCCCGAAGTCTAATTTCTTGACTTATTTCTCAGTGATGTTGCAGTACAATTAACACAAGTACTTGACATAGATTATAGATTGTACAAGTACTGAGTGAATGGCGTGTGTAAGTCATACATGAGGTTGCAGTGTACATATCGCATGGCCTGTTTTCACTTAGTATGTTTTCAGCTGACAATGAGCACTGGTTTTTATAGTTGTTCAGTTCCCACAGCATGGATGTAGCTCAGTTGGCCAGAGCCTAGCACTCAGCTTTTCCTGCTCTGCTGTAGCAGCTAGACTTGGCAGGACTGTAGGTCAGAGACCTAGGAGTGGATTGGGTAAATTAAAGAGAGTGCACATTTTAAATTTTCATAGACTACCTGACAACAAAATATCCTATGCTTTTGTTTTGTTTTGGTTTGGTTTGGTTCTTTTGAGACAGGGTTTCTTTGTACAGCTCAGGCTGGCCTCAAACTTACAGAACTCTGCCTCCATGTACTGGGATTAAAGGCCTGAGCCTTCACCAGCCGACTTAAAACTCTTATCTTTTAAGAACTTCTAAGCCAATGAGATGGCTCAACAAGTAAAGCTCTTTCTCACACAGGCCTGACAACCTGAGTTCAATCTGAATCCAAGTGAAAAGCAGGGCAGGGTAGTGTGTGTTTGTGGTCCTAGAACTCCTGAAAGATAGGAGCTGGAGACAGGATAGTCTCCTGGAAGCTCATAAACCAGCCAGCCTACTGTAAGCTTTGATGCAGCAAAACCGTACCTTAGTGAGGTGGAATACAAGAACTTAGCCCCAATGTACTTGAGTCATGATGCCCTTGAACCAGAGTGACAGTCTGGGTGTGAGCTACCATGTGTATGCTGAGAATTGAGCCCTAGTTCTTTAGAAGAGCAGCCGGTGCTCTTAACCACCAAGCTAAGCCATCTCTCCAAAACCATTACAGATAGTTGTGAGCCACCAGATGGTTGCTGGGAATTGAACTCAGGACCTCTGGAAGAGCAGACAGTACTCTTAACCACTGAACCATCTCTCAAGCCCCTTTACCTTTTTTTTTTTTTCCTGGAGCTGGGGACCAAACCCAGGGCCTTGCGCATGCTAGGCAAGCGCTCTACCACTGAGCTAAATCCCCAACCCCTACCTTTTTTTTAAAATAACATTTTCCTATAAACTGGCTTATGGAATAGCATTTGAACATTACAAAATCACATAAAACGGGACTAAAGCTATAAAATTTCAATTGAGAGTTTGGTTAGAATACAGTGCCTAATAAATGTTCTAATTTTTTCATGGTCCTGTGCTGTGTTCTTCATGTATATTTGATTTATCATTTATAAAAACTGGTTTCTTATTAGAGATTAATCTTAGAAGATTAACATGGGTTTCATTTGTTTTGTGTTTTTGAGATGGGAATTCTTTCTCTGTGTGGCCTGTCTGTCCTGGAACTCATTCTGTAGACCAGGCTGGCTTCATATCAAAACTCAGATCTGCCTGCTTCTGCCTCCTGAGTTCTGGACTTAACGGGACTCCCACTGCCTGATTACATCTAGGTTTTAAACCACTAAAAATTAAATCTAGAAGCAGCAGTCAAAAGTTAAGGACTTTGTAGGCCATCCCTTTATAAGACCTGGTTTCTCATTCCAAAATAGAGATACTATATGTGTATGATGAGTTTGTGTGTGTTGGAGGCTGTGTTGACATTTGCACATAAGTGTGGCTTCTGCAGAAGCTAGATCTCCTGTAGGAGAGGTTTCAGGGAGTTGTAACATAAGAGGTGTGGGTGTTGAGATTGGAACTTTAGCTTTCATGGTTGAGCAGTAAGCACTTGATCACTGAAGCATCTCTCCGACCCCTTTGTATTTATATAGTTCTTCTGTATACAAACAAGCATAAGTATGTATGTGTACCAGGGCAAGCGTGTGAATGTCAGAGGACAGTTACAGCTGCCTCCTCTTCTCCATGATGTTAATTTCAGGGATTGAACTCAGGCTGTCAAACTTGGCAGCAAGCACCTTTACTCACTAAGCAGTATTGCTTCCAAATATTCCTTCTTCGCTGCGCTGTATTATGTTTGGGTTAATGATGCTGATGCTGGAAATGCTTACAAAAAAACCTCAAGTGGGTTTCTGAGTAAAGTGGTGCTAAACTGTGTATTCTTTCAAGAGAATGTCTCCTGTTACGCTGAAGAGACTTCTTGTATGTAAAGGATGTGAGAAAGGTCCAGAAGGAAACTTGGAAGTCATCTATTCTTTCTCTCTCTCATCTGTTCTCTCATTCTCATTTTTAGTTCAAGGTTCTAAAAATTACATGAAATAAACTTTTTAAAATGTACATTTTCTTTAAGGTAACCTCATGCTCCTGGCATATCTTACCTCTCTATGACAGTTTCAGGTTGTTATGACAATAGGTATTTATGAACTTAAACTACCTAATAACTAGCCCCACTTTGTTCACTATAGCAAGCATCCTCTGACCCAGTACTGAGTTTTCAGAGTGCTTTTGCAGCATGTGAGTATGTAACCAGTATTAACTCTAACAGTGTCTCAGGAGCTACCTTACACTGCTGTTATACTTCTGTGAAGAAACACTATGAGCAGGGCAACTTGGAGAGGAAAGACATCTTTTGAACTGGGACTTACTTAGAGTTCATGGGGTTAGTCCATTGAGGTCATGGCCAGGAGTACAGAAGCAGGGACAGTGCCGAATAGTAGTTGAGAGCTTAAATGTTGAGACAACCAAGAGGCTGAGAGAGAAGGGGGTTAAGGGGCTAACTGGGAATGGTGTGGACTTTTTGAAATTCCGTGACACTATCCAACAAGGCCACACCTAATTCTTCCTAAACAGTCCCTCAACTAGGAACCAAACATTCAAATATATGACCTAGGGAGCCATTGTCATTGAAACCATCACAGAATACTATAACTAGAATAGGAGAGTTTAAAGTTGTTTGCATTTTTTAATTGTAGGATTTTTTTCAACTTAGTGTTACCAAATTGATTACAATTCTGTTCCTTAACCTTCTGTCTTTCAGTTCTAACTTGTTCACTGTAAGGTGTGGGTCATTCATTCAGAGCTTGACTCTAAGATGAGGTAGCTTAGTTCCGAAAGTCAGACTTAGATTAAATTTGGGCAACTGGTCCTAAGTTATGAACATCATCCTGGAATGAAATTTTATTTATGTTATCATTTTGTGGTTTGTACAGGTTTGTAGTGCATCTCTGAGCATGAGTGCAGAATGAAGCGACGTTTGGATGACCAGGAATCACCAGTGTATGCAGCCCAGCAGCGAAGGATTCCTGGAAGCACAGAGGCTTTTTCTCACCAGCACCGGGTTCTTGCCCCGGCCCCTCCTGTGTATGAAGCAGTGTCTGAGACCATGCAGTCAGCTACAGGCATTCAGTACTCAGTGGCACCCAACTACCAGGTAAGCTGGGGCTGGCAGAGAATAGGAGTAGACAATAGCAGAGGGTGGTGGTTTCATTCATTGAAGGTGATTTTTATTAAGCGTTAAACTACCTGAGAAAAACTTGATGAAGTGTGTATGAGATGTTTTTAAATATATGCATATGAAGCTTAAGAACCACCAGATAAGTTAAAAATAGTAACAACAGAAGTTGTCATGACCTCTGAGGTTCTTTTCCTCCCTTTCATACTTACCCTTTCATACTTAGCCCTATTTTCCCTCTCTTCCTTCTTGCTCACAGCCTTTTCTTTTCTCTCTTCAATGAAAAGGGGTTTTATTATATAGCCCAGATTAGCCTTGAACTTTTCTGTCCTGCCTTATCTTCCCAGTTGTGTGATTATGGGTTATACAGCCTTGCCACACGTGTGTGTTGGTCCAGATTGATTGCAGGGTCTTGTTTGTGTCAGATAAGAATTTTACCACTAGCCCACACTTTATAATCCTTTGTTACAACCATTTCTAACTATGTCTCAAATTAACATACTTGTTTAGTTCAGGTAGTTTTGTACTTTATGTAAGTAGAAGAACTTTTCCCATTTTTTATTTTTAGTTTTGGTTTTCTGAGATGGGATTTCTCTGTGTAGCCTTTGTTGTTCTTGAACTCACACTGTAGACCAGGCTGACCTCAAACTCAGATCTGATTGTCTCTGCCTTCTGAGTTAACTTAATGTGGTTTATAAGAGATTCTGCTTGTGGGATTATTTTTACTTTCCAGATAGGTTTACAATTAGTTCCTCTGTTAGATATATGTGCACATATCCTTAATGGAAACTAGTATGTGCTTGCAATAAAAGCTCCCATTTCAGATATTTAGAAAGAATAGTTAATGCCGCTGTGTTGTTTCCCCTCCAAGTTCCAGGAACCCAATCCACATTCCTTGCTTGTTGGGTGAACACTGCCCTATTGGGCCCAATCCTCAGTCCATATATTAGTTTTTATAAAAAGCTATAAAACCTCTTTTCTTCCTCCTTCCTTCCTTTTATTTATTTTTTTTATTTTTTTATTTTATTTTATTTTTTTTTTTTTTGAGACAGGGTTTCTTTGTGTAGCCCTGGCTGTCTTGGAACTCACACTGGCCACTCGACTTAGAGATTCATCTGCCTCTGACTCCCAAGTGTTGGGGTTAAAGGCGAGTGCCACCACACCCAGATGAAACAGGTATTTTCAAATAGAAAAACAGACTGATAGCCGTTATATGAAAGATAATGTATTTGAGTTTGAAGAATTTTTTTCTCATTTTTGAGATAAAGTTTCTTACAGCCAACCATCTTTGAATTTGTGGTGTAGCTGAGGCTGACTTAAGCATCTGGTCTTCCCGCCTCTATCTTCCAGTGGTTGGGATTATAGGCAAGCAGCAGCTCATCAAATTTGAGTACTGGAAATGGAGCCCAAGGCTTCCTGAGTACTAAACAAGTATCCTTATCAGCTGAGCCACATTCCAGCTCCTTAAATATTTTCTTATCCACTCAAGTTTTATAATGAAAATTTTACTTATCGTTGCTTTATTTCTCCCCTGCTCAGGGTAATTTTTATAGATTTGTGAAAATTTTTATTGTTTACCAATTTGAAGTATTTATACTGCTTAGAGAAAATAAATTTTATATTGCATAATCTCCTTATTTGGGGATGAAGCAGTCAGCTACACTGATTTTAAAACAGCTTCAACCCCTTCCCCCATTTCCTTGTTTTGGTTTTAGAAGCAGGCTCTGCCTCTGTAGTTGAAGTTGACCTAGAATTCACTATCTAGCCCCTAAAGCCCTCAAACTCGCTCCAGTGCCTCCTGCTTTAGCTTTGTAAATGCTGGGAGTGCAGGCATGATCTTCCCACTCCTGGCTTTGACTGGCAGTTTTGAAATAGAAGAACAGAAATGCTCTGAAGTTTTATTATTAACGTCATCATCACATTTTGAGTCATAGCTCTGACTGTCCTAGAACTTACTGCATAGATCAGACTGGCCCAAAACTCAAGAGATCTGCCTGCCTCTGCCTCCTTAGTTCTGGGATACAAGACATGAGTAACCATGCCTAGCTTAAATCTAATGGTTTGTAATATCTGTAAAACATTTAATATAGGTGGGTTATAATATCAGTAATTCCCTTTTTCTTAATATCTTTATGCATATAGAAATACACACATGCTTTATGCATTTATGTTATTTCTTTAGATGCATTTGGGGAAGAATGCACAAGCATTAATTTGTCTATATTTTTTCACCCAGGTTTCAGCTGTGCCACAAAGTTCTGGCAGTCATGGGCCTGCCATAGCAGCGGTTCATAGCAGTCATCATCACCCAGCAGCTGTCCAGCCTCACGGAGGTCAGGTGGTCCAGAGCCATGCCCATCCAGCCCCGTCAGTTGCACCAGTGCAGGGACAGCAGCAATTTCAGAGGCTGAAGGTAATATTCTGTCTCTCTCCCTGGCTCACTTTATCTTTAGCAGGAAGTAACCTACGAGAGTAGGCTTTAATTACAAGAAATGAATTTCCCTTTTTGTCACCAGTGCCTGATCCAGAGAAAACATACCCTCAAAAAGTATTGGCTGTATGAACAAGCATACCAGAATTGAAGGGTTGTTGTCGTAGAAAAAGAAGTATCAGTTTGAGATCCTTTCTTTTAGACTACGAGTTCCTTGTATTTTAAGATTTTTTATTGAGTACACACATGTCTGAGCACAGAGCAATTTGAGTATAGCAAGTTAGTGCCATAATACAGCTCTGATTTTTTATTATTGCTCTGAACAGCTGAATTTGTGAGCATCTTTAAATCCATGCTTTGTAAAGCATTCTACTTTTGAAGCACCCTTTAGTGAAGGAAGTGTCAGTGTTTCTTGTGTTCTGATGAATCCAGTGTAGTGCTTTGAAATGCATGCGACATCTATGGAGGGCTGATCGGAGCTTGGGTTCCCACCTAACCTTTTTGTCTGATTTTGAAATGTGTGATTTTTGTAGCAGTTGCTTAGTTCTCAGCTTTTCTGATTGACCCTTAGGTAAATCATTATGAAATCAAGTGCAGAAAATGTGAGTTAAAACTGTGAAGTGGTGAGACGTTTTATCTTCCTTTGGTTGTAATAGCCTAATTTTGTCTAATTCTAAGTAGTTTGCATTCTGGGAGTGAACAGTTTATCCCAAAGTGCATGTGTATGTGTCAAAATGTCTACCTTTTGTTTTCCCTAATGTCTTCCTCTTCCTTGAAAACTTGCTTTCTGCTATTTCAGTTACCTACAGTTAACTGGCTGAAAACCTGAAATCAAAGATTTCCAGAATAAGCAATATATACAATTTAAATACTGTGCCTTCACACATAGTGTTTTAATGAAATCTCACACTGTCCATCCCCAGTGGGATGTAAGTCATCCTTTACTCAGCATGTCCCTTTCTTATCCTGCCTGCTAGTCACTTAGAAAGGCAGACACAGATTGGCCCCATACCAGAAAAGTGATTATCAATGAAGAGAAGCCATACAGTGCTTCCTTTAAAGTAAATATGTGATGGTTCTCAACTTGATAAAGAAGGAAAAATTAAAAGCCTGGGTTTGTAAGATAGAAGGTAAGTTATCTTTGTTATTAGTTTTTACTGTGCTTAATTTATAAGTCGGATTTTACCATAAATATGTATGTAGAGGAAAAAGTTGGTGTAATAGGGTAGAATTCAAGTTTCAAACAAGTTTCAGGCATCAACTGGAAAGCTTGGAATTGATTCCGGTCTCCAAGAGTCTCTAAGTATCTATACTGCTTAGCTGACTTCTCCTGGATCCTGGCCTTATTGCCGTCCATCCTTAGGAAGTTAATATGGCCTAAAGACCCTAGACACTATGCAAATCGTATAATGACATGACAGTAACAGGAGGGAGGAAGTTTATAGTGAGTTTATCTGTGCTCTTTGGGAAAATTTGGTGTTCTACTCAACGTTTTTCACATTCTGCTTATAGAGTGATGGCTGTGTTGCACAAGGAAGCACTACTGTGAGCTTAACATTTTACTGAGTCTCGGGATAAAAGACTTTGATAGGGGTTGGGGATTTAGCTCAGTGGTAGAGCACTTGCCTAGCAAGCACAAGGCCCTGGGTTTGGTCCCCAGCTCCGAAAAAAAAAAAATGCTGAAAGACTTTGATATGATTTATACTGCATTTTGTAGATGATGCCTTAATATTCTAAAGTCTTTATTGGCCCTTAAACTAACAAAAACACTTTTAGAGCCCTTTCTGGATAGAGGTGATAGCCTTTAGATTGAATTTCACTGTGTAGATGAGAATGCCTTGAACTTGAGACCCTCTAGCCTGTTTTCTGAGTGTTGGGATTACAGGTGTTAAGTCCCAGTGCTGGGCTGGTTGCTACAGCCTTTCCTAGTCAGCCCTCCCAAAGGACATTGTTTTCTTCACCTGCCTTGCTCTAGGGTGCTGTGCATACAAGCAGTGGGATATGCTTGTTTCTGGGTTTTCTTATACAAACCAGCAAGGAAGCCTTGGATTAGGATTATAGAGTAAGTTTTGAGTAGAGTTGGGATTTTTTAGTTAAAATATCTTATTGATAGGATTTCTAATTATAATAATTTGTTGAGTTTTCTTTGGGGAAGTGTGCATTGAAAAGGCTTTTAACTCAGGTTGGCCTGAAAATTGTGCAAGTGAGAATCATGCTGTCTCCTGTCTAATACTTCTCAGATGCTGGGGCCACTGCTGTGTATCAACCCCGGTTTTTTAAATTAAAAAGAATTCAGAATTGTATTTACTTATTTATGTGTGCAGGTGCACATGTGACTGACGGCCTGTGTTTCCATCTTGAAGGCCTGAGGACAACTTTCGGAAGTCGGCTCTCTCTCTGTAGCGGGTGGCTCTTTGGGGTTGAATTTAGGTTGTTAGATTTGGTGGCAAGTACCTGCACCCGCCGAATCATCTCAACAGCCATTTAATTTTGTGTATGCGCATGCGTGCGTGTGTGCATTGCTAATGTGGCCAAATTTATGTTCTAGGTGTTCAGTCTCAAGTCCTCTTGCTTGTCCTCATGGGAAAGGAGCATTTTCCCACTGTGACGTCTTTACAGCCCCATCTGTACCTCCTTTTAGTCTATACTGTAGTTATGTCAACTGGAGTACATGCAAATGAAGATCTAAGTTGTTCCTTCAAGATCTGCTTTTTCCTCAATACCTACCAATGCATCACTTCTAACTAGACTGAGCTGGTTTTGTTTTTTCAAATCAACTACTACATGAGACTGCACCCTTGCTGCTTCCTCTGACATTCTTCACAGGACCTACCTCACGTTTGCTAACATGTACTTATCCTTGGATTTCAGTTTATAAATCACCTCGTGGGCTCTCTCACTTTGGAGGAGAACATGTGCTGTTATAGCCTTCGGTGATTATATTAGGATCACCACTAGACAATAGTACATTTCTGTGGAGTTAGGGCTTCAAACGTTATTGGATATGCAATGCCTGCATTGGTTCTGCTGTGTTGTTTCTTGTACTTATGAGGTGGGCGAGTGGATTCTATGGTAATATAATTATTAGTCACTGATCACTCCCTACAGAATTATGTGAAGTAAGGCTTCAGATTTTATTAGTTTTAAAATGTAATCATATTTTTGGTGTTCATATAAATTTCTAATACTTCATAAGTAATTCCCTTATTGTCTTTTTTGAGCAAGGATGATCTTCTGTTAAAGTTTTGACTTCTTCTATCTCTGAAATGTGTCCCTGCCCAGGTGGAGGACGCCCTGTCCTACCTTGACCAGGTGAAGCTGCAGTTCGGGAGTCAGCCTCAGGTCTACAATGATTTCCTCGACATCATGAAGGAATTTAAATCTCAGAGGTAAAGAATATGTGTGTCTGCATTGACATTTGTGCTTAGCATGTTGATTTTTAGAGGGAATGTGTACACACAACCATCTTTTTATAGATTATTTGGGGGAGGGGATGCTTTTGAGACAGAGTCTTAGGGTGTGTAACTCAGGGTATCCTTGAACTTTTGGCTATCCTTTTGCCTCAACCTCAAAAGCTAGCCTTAAATGTACAACTGCACATCACTATATTTTGGTTTTATGGTAATTATAGGGCACTAGGCTTTTTTTATTTTTAAATCTATTCTAAAATCCTTATTTTTATTTTTTAAATCCTGCTTATTTCAGCTAGGGAAATAACACTGCTAAGTTTTTAGACTGTTTGATTTCTTTTTTTTAATTAATGTAAGATACCCTGATATTTGGGCATGGCTTATTGTTGGAGAATAACTCATCTGAACAGTCTAGACACAGGCCCATTTTGATCTGTATCAGTATATCCAAGGGTGGATCTGTCTTGGGAACAGTGTTAGATGTAATGTCTGTATATCTGCTGGATAGACTTGTTGCCAAAATTGTGTGTGTTACTCAGAATTGTGACCAAGCATATGAATGGAGTGGCTTTGGAGTATGAGTGATTATTCTGTTTTCCGTTAGTGTTTTTCTCTAGGGCTTTTGTCAAGCTTGCTTTTCATAGCTTTTCTTTCCTCTTATTTGCTTTTGTCAGCATTGATACTCCAGGAGTGATTAGCCGCGTGTCCCAGCTATTTAAAGGCCACCCTGACCTGATCATGGGCTTCAATACCTTTTTGCCTCCTGGCTATAAAATTGAGGTGCAGACAAATGACATGGTGAATGTGACAACTCCTGGCCAGGTTCATCAGATTCCCACCCATGGCATCCAGCCCCAGCCCCAGCCACCACCTCAGCATCCTTCCCAGCCTTCAGCCCAGTCAGCTCCCACTCCTGCCCAGCCAGCTCCTCAGCCCACACCTGCCAAAGTCAGCAAGGTGAGTTGTGGGAGGACGCTGCACCTCCTAACCTTCTCTTGTGTATGACTCAGATATACAAGTTACAATGATGTCCTCAGAGAAGATGTTGACATCTCACATGGTTCGTGTTTATATATACTTCATTATTTCCATACTCACTTAAATCATCATGCCAACAGACTCTAGGACTCTTTTTTTTTGTTTGTTTGTTTGGTTTGGTTTGGTTTTTTTCCTCAGCCTCTGTTTATCTCTAGTCTCAGGCTGGCTTTGACACCAGGAATAGGGTTATGTGTAGGTTTGCTTTGCTTTTTGACATGGGTTTTCTGTGTTGCTCAGGCCAGTCTTACAATCCTGAGATTTGGTGGTCCTAAGTAACTGGGAATCTAGGTGCTACCATCATATCTAGCTCAGAAATGATTGTTTTTAATCATGGTTAAATTAAACTCTACATAAATGGTTGTTACTACATAAGCATGGTTGCAGGGCTGAGTATGATGACATATCTGTAAATCTCAGCACTAGAGCTAGGAACAGGACACGGAATTTGAAGATATTCTGAGCTATATTAAATACTGTCTGGAAAAACACATTCAAGTTACTCCGTTTGCTAGGTGAGTGATACTCAGTAAGTAGAAGATACCCTGGATCTAGATCTGCTAGGAGAGTTGCCAGCCACATAGGATTAAGCTCCATTCACATGGTTAAGTTCAGTGTTTCAGTTGCACTAACTAAATTTCATGTTCTCAAGAACCAGTGTGTAGCTGGTGGCTCGTGTATCTGATGGCACAAAGCAAGAGGATCTCCTCATTTCCGACTTCTGTTGAACACAGCTGGTTTAGAAACCATGGAGTTGTTGTTGTCCTTGACATTAAAAGTATGTGTAGAATGAGGTTTTCTTTTTAATTTGCACCTGTTAAGGTAGTGAGCTTAAAAATTGCTTATGAAAAATTTATCCCTATAATTAGAAATGGCTTCTGACTTAGTGTTGTGCTCTGGAAATTTGAGGCTGAGGTAGTAGTGTCAAAATTTGAAAACTTTCTAAGTCTCCTACCCTGTTTAGTATGATTTGAGCTGAACTAAAATGGCTTGGCTTAATTAGTACTTCATGGCCCTAAATGAGTAAAAGATATGGCTTGATCAGACACCTTGGGTTTTCGATTTGTGTTGCTTTTTGGATTTGAATTTTCTTCCCCAATGTCAAACCTCCTATGTTCTTGAGGAAAATAAAGACTTTTTTCTTTGTAGCCTTCCCAACTACAAGCACATACGCCAGCCAGTCAGCAGACTCCCCCACTCCCACCATATGCATCCCCACGTTCTCCACCCGTCCAGCCTCACACACCAGTGACA
Source organism: Rattus norvegicus (assembly GCF_021556685.1). Lineage (NCBI taxonomy): Eukaryota > Metazoa > Chordata > Mammalia > Rodentia > Muridae > Rattus > Rattus norvegicus. The sequence goes on from NC_141541.1 coordinate 65,233,379, forward strand.
ATCTCCTTGGGAACGGCTCCATCTTTGCAGAACAATCAACCTGTGGAGTTTAATCATGCCATCAACTATGTTAATAAGATCAAAAACAGATTCCAGGGCCAACCAGACATCTACAAAGCATTCCTGGAGATTTTGCACACATACCAGGTAAGAGAGTTGGTTACTCATTTCTTCCTGAAAAGCAGGTCCTAAAATCTTGGGCTCTGGTGATACTTTTGCCTCAGCCTCCCTCGTATTTGGGACTCTGGTTGCTGCCATCACATCCAGCCTAGAAAGCTTGTTTTTGTTATGGTCCAATCAGGTTCTACTTATAGATGGCTAACCTCAGAGTATATAGTCTGAGAACAAGAATATTTATTGTACCCAGTAATTCTTACTGGGAACAGTAACTGGTTAGAATGTATGTTTTGGAAGACAATTTTACTTACCTGCTTTGCTTACCCTATAGCATCTTGTCAGGATTTTTAAGGTCACTAGCCATGAAGAGAATGCATGTTTCATATTGGAAGTTTCTGAGGGTAATTTGTATAGCATGATACATTTACAAGAGAACATGGAAGAAGTTTTCTAATGTCTTTTTTTTTATCAGTTTAATTAAAGAAACATTCATGTGTTTGTAGTTTGAGTCATGCTATTCAGCACCTTCTCCTTCCTCAAAAAGACTGCAATCAAAACAGTAATTAAAAACTTTAATGTGGCTGAAATAGATAACATATTTTAGCCATGTCAGACATTTCAGAAAATAATTGTTCTGTGGTATAAGATTCAAAGTGGTAGTCCTAATATCGTCTTCCCCTTCTACCTGTCCTTCTTCAGAAAGAACAGCGGAATGCCAAGGAAGCTGGAGGAAACTATACTCCAGCTTTGACGGAACAAGAGGTGTATGCCCAGGTGGCTCGTCTCTTCAAAAACCAGGAAGATCTGTTGTCTGAGTTTGGACAGTTCCTGCCAGATGCCAACAGCTCGGTGGTAAATCTCACTTAGACAAACTACATTACTTACCTTAAATTTGAAAGCTATAGCAAGAGGGACCTTTTTAGATGCTACTTTGATTAGAATATTAATCTGTCTCGTATGTCTTCATCAGCTTTTAAGCAAAACAACTGCTGAGAAGGTGGATTCTGTGAGAAATGACCATGGAGGCACAGTGAAGAAGCCCCAACTAAATAACAAGCCACAGAGGCCCAGTCAGAACGGCTGCCAGATCCGCAGGCACTCTGGGACAGGAGCCACACCTCCGGTGAAGGTGGGTAGGCAGATAGAATGTAAGGTGGACGGATCCTGTATATCTAGATTGGGTTGATACAGGTCACAGAAATTGCCTACAAAGCTTATTAGTAGCTTTGCAAAAGGCCGGTCAGAAAAGCACTTGCTCTGTGGATTGTAGTGTGTGCTTTTCAGTTCCTGTACTTATATTATCTCTTCTTTGCTATGAGCTTCCTGCTTTTGTTTGTTTGTTTGTTTGTTTGTTTTGTTTGTTTTGTTTTGTTTTGTTTTCTGTTACCAAGATTTAACTGATGTTTCTCATGATGTGTTAAACTTGCCTTGGGTTACAAGAAGATTCTTAAATTGATATTTCATAAGTAAATGAGTGGTCTCTGGGACAATTCGACTCTTGTGCGTATAGTGCCCATAAGCAAAGCAGAGGCTTTGACTAGAGGTCTGTCTCCTGTCATGTCTTCTTTGCCTGACACATCTACTTATGTTGACTTTGTCTTAAAGGAAATCGTGTTTTGTGTTAGGAAGCCCAGCTTGCTCTTTTTGATTTAGTGTGTCTAGGATAAGAAGGAAACTGTATGTATTTAATGTTGAATTTCTCTGGAATTCTGAATTATGAAATAGGGAGTAGAGGTGTCTACAGAATTTGGTTAAATGAAAAAAGACAACAGTACGTGGTGGGTGCCATGTATGTGGCTGCAAAGAGTAACATACTCTGACAGATCCCTTTGTTTGGGTGCCTGCAGTGTTTTCTTCGTTTTGGAATCAGATTGGCTCTAGTAATGGCTTGTTGTTGGTGTTTTGTTTCTTTAATTTCAGTAAATACTGTGTGGATTGCAAGAATCAGCTAAATAGCTGAGCGCTTGCTTTCCGTCCATACTGATGCTCCACAGGCAGAAACAGTGTGCTAGTGCCTGGTTCCAACACCTCGTAGGCAGCAGGAGCTGTAGTAGGGCCCTCGGACTCTTGAGACAGCAGTTGCCCACAAAGCCTATGCTGTTCCTCATAGGCAGTTAGGACGTGGCTTTTTAAAAGTAAATTTTGCCCGGTAGGGTTATATTTTAGCCCATTCATTTGTGTTTGGTTTTGGGTTTTTTCTTTGTGTACGTTTTGGAGAAAATACCTTACCAGGTAGCCTTCACTGACCTGGTATTCAGGAAGTAGTCCTGGCTAAAAGTAGCCGATTTTCTATGAGTTTGAGGCTAGCCTAGGCTACATTGTGACAGTGTCTCAAATCAAATGACAACAAATTAGTGGATGTACTTATATAAGATGGTTATGCTGTCTATTGGACAATGAATTATGCTTTTTTAAAACTTACAACTTGAAGGAGTGTAAGTTAAAGATATATATCTTCTTTCTATCTATCTATCAGGTTTGACACACAAACACATTTAGAACCTTTTATATTTGTCCCCAAAATAGCCTGTTAACATTAGTATTAGTAATAATAGTATCGGAATAGAAAAACATAAATGACTTTAAAAGTTCTACAGTCTCCATAAATTTAAATACATTTAAAAGTTTAAAATCCAATGTCTTAAAAATCTGAAGTCAAAAATCTCTCTACTAAAGGCTCCTGTAAAATCAAATAGCTGTCCAATGCCTGAGTTCCACTTAGAATCTTCTGGGCTCCTCCTCCTCTTCCTCCTCCAGGAGCTTGGTTAGTTTCTGGCTTTAATGTCTGCAGCAGCGGATTGGCTTGTAGGTTTAGGCAGGGTGCACTTTCCCATTGCTGCTTGGTGGTCTCACCGCTATATTATCCTCTTCAAAATACGTGGCTTTTCTAATACAGCTGGGCTGCCCTTTCACGAATAACGTCTCCGGGGCTCCTTTTCTTACTCCTTCAATCCTTGGCTTCACTTGCTTTTCTGTCTGCGCCTTCACGTGTCCTCTCCTGGCCATTCCAAGTGCCAAGCTTCAGCTCTCTATGATGATTTCATGCATTCAAAACCAGTACTCCCCGGGAGACCAAACTTGGTGCCTCTAGCAAAAATAAAAGTTTTACTTCATTCTAGCAGCTTCTCTGGTGGTCCTGAGGAAACACTTCCCAGAAGATGTCACCTCAGTGTTGATGGTCTCTTCTTAATCAATCACCACTAATTTTTCAGCTCCAGCTGACCAGCATTAGTTGTGTCAATAACACAAAGGTTTCACCGTAAGTAGTAGTACTGGTCTCTTAATCATGGCCAGCTCTTTAGCCTTAGCTGATCAGAACCACAAAGTCTTAATTCAAAGTAGAAAATGACTCTGATAGTCCTTCAACTTACCTTTGAATTTCCCAGGCCAAGCTCCGGCTATAGTGGCAAATACCCATAGGATTTTTCTGAAGGGAGAAGAGGCAGAAAAATCATGAGTTTAAAGCCAGCACAAAAGGGGGAAGGACATCCATTTTAAGCATTGTTCACAGAAGAGAATAGATTTGGAGAACCATTTTAATAAAGTCAAACTTAAATTTATGTTGTGGTTTTTTTTTTTTTTTTGTTTTTTGTTTTTTCTTTTTCAATTCTAGAAAAAACCCAAACTGATTAGTCTAAAGGAGTCTTCGATGGCAGATGCCAGCAAGCATGGTGTTGGGACTGAATCGTTATTTTTTGATAAGGTAAGTAATTGGTAACATTTGATATTAATTGTTAAGGACAAATGACAATTGCATAAACAAAATGGCAATTGTTTTGTTTCAAAAGTGTCAACTGATAGGGTTGGGTTGGTTTTTTTGTTTGTTTTTGTTTTTGTCTTTTGCTTTTTAATTTAGTTCTTTGACTTTTGTTTGGGGAAAGAGTCTGTATGTAACACAGGTCACCTTTGAACTCATTTTACTTAGCCTAGGCTGGCCTATAGTTTCTAATCCTTCTTTGGCCTCTTAAATGCTACTACATGTGTCCATCCATCCATTCTGTCTCTGTCTGTGTCTCTTTTTCTTTCTCCCTTTTTTCTTTAAAAGTTAGGATCTCACTATACAACCTTAGCTGGCCTGGGGCTTACTGTGTACAACAGGCTGACCTCAAATTCATAGAATTCTGCCTGCTTTTGCCTCTGTAGTGCGAGGCTTGCAGGTGTCTGCATGCCCTGTGCTGTCTTTTACTGTGGCACTAGTCATGAAGGCCAGGGCTTTGAGCACACGAGGCATGTTCCCTTGCCGTGGAGCTTCGATGCTTTAGCTGCTCTGTGATGTAGTTGTTCCAACACATTCTACATGGAGTGGTGTTTTTTTGAGACAGGGTCTTCTAACTGCCCCTCAGGTTTGCTCTAAAATCAGCAATTACTTTTAGCTACTATTAATTTTTTTCCAATAGGGCTGTAAACATACACTGCTATGCCCAGTTTGAGAATTCTATTGGAATGTTTTCAAAGATCTGTAGGTGTTTTTATGCAGTAGCTAGAGGTGAATTTTTTTTTTCTTTTTTTTTTTTTTTTGGTTCTTTTTTTTTTTTTTTTTTTTTTCCGGAGCTGGGGACCGAACCCAGGGCCTTGCGCTTCCTAGGTAAGCGCTCTACCACTGAGCTAAATCCCCAGCCCCTAGAGGTGAATTTTTGATAGCCACCATGAATGCTACTTGAGTTTTACTTTATGTCTGTATCTGATTTTGTCCTTAGAGTCAAGTTGATGATTAGCAGGCAATTTCCACAGTGAAGTAGGCAGTGGTGGGCTTCTCACAGGACTCAAGTCTAAATTGGTCTGGTCATCGTTACCCTATCTTGTACCTCTGGGTGTTTGCAGAGAACAGATTATTTAATGGCTACGTTAGTAATAGCTCTGCCTGCCTCTGTGCCTCTAGGAGCTGTCCCGATAAAGGATAGTGTTGTCATTGTCGTCGTCGTCGTCATCATCATCATCATCGTCAGCTTAGCACATTTTTGTTACATGCACATAACTAAAAGTGTATGTAAATTTAAATTTAGTAGAAATAGTTATGGATAATACAGAATTTGTATGTCTTTATCATTGTGGTTGAGTTACTTGATTTGTTAGCCATCTCTACTTTTTCATAGGCTTAAAAGCTGAGAACTTAAAAATAACTGGCGTATAGTACAGAAAGTGTAGTCTGTCAAAGATCGTACATCTGTGAGTTCCCAGTCTGGTATGTATGGTGCCCCCTGCAGCATAGGAGGAGATAATCTGATCATACAGACTGGTGTGTTGATAAGTCTGGGCATGAAGGTGCACAGTGCTCATGATTGTCTTTTAGAACTAAAACTCCAGATTCATGTGCCTCGTTAGGTAGTTTTACTTTTCTGTAAGCTGTTAAACATTTTAAGATTTTGAGTTTTTAAGATGTTAGTTTTCAGTGCTATGAATAGGAAATAGCCTTTGCATATGCACAGGAAAGGCACAGTCTCTTTGTTGAACACCACTGACTGCTCAAGGCAGCTGGCCCTGGCACTTCCAGGGAATCTCCTGTTTCTGCCTCCTATCTTACTGTAGGTGTGCTGGAAGTGCAGATCAATCCCTCCTGCTTCTGGCTTTATGTGGGCTCTGGAAACCCCAACCCCTGACCTCAAACTTGCATGGAATGTGCTTTATTCATTGAACCATCTTTCAGTCCCTTGTTTGGGGTGTGAGTGTGTATGTATGTGTGTTTGTACTACCTGTTCCTGTATGTGTCGACATGCATGTTCATGTGTATGTGTGGAGGCCAGAGTCAGTTGGGCGTTGTCTCCTCTACCTTATTTTGAGACAGGATTCGCTAAACCTAGACCTCATTTATTGTCTACTGTCTCAGTGTATTATTGCTGTGAAGAGACACAGTGACTAAGAGACACAGCAACCATTTAATTGGGGCTGGCTTACAGTTTCAGAGGTTCAGTACGTTCTCATCATTGTGGGAAGGATGGCATCGTCCAGGCAGACATGCTGTTGAAGGAGCCTAGAGTTCTACGTCTTAATCCAAAGGCGGCAAGTAGGAGACTACTGTTTGACACTTGACAGCGCTTGAATATAAAAATTGCATCAAAGCCCTGCAAAACTAAAGTGAATAGTAGAGTGACCTGTGTGTGCTGACACTCAGTCCACAGTTCCAGGGCCTTGCCAGCCGCTGCACGTGCATTCCAATCCATTTTAGATTGTTTAGAGACAGGTTACAGTATTTTATTTTCTCCTTATAAGGTGATTTCTTTGGTCATATCTAAACAAAATAACATTAATTCCTTAGTAAATATCAAATGTACCCTACTGAAAAATAATCAAGGACCCTGCTTCTTTTTATAACTATTTTTCTTATGGTTGTTTCTGGAAGGTTCGAAAGGCTCTCCGGAGTGCAGAGGCCTATGAAAACTTCCTTCGATGCCTTGTTATCTTTAACCAGGAGGTGATCTCTCGGGCGGAGCTTGTACAACTAGTCTCTCCTTTTCTGGGGTGAGTGAAGTGAAGAGCATTGGCCCCTAGTACTTTATGCCCATGCAGCAATGGTAAGGGTGTGTCAGGTGACAAGTATCAGTGTCAGAAGGGCCTTCTTAAGCCTTGTAGAGTTTAACTTTTAGGTCAGGAAGGCAGCTGGGCGTGGTGGCTACACACTTTTAATACCAGCACTAGGGAGGCAGAAGCAAGTGAGTTTCAAACAGCCCACGCTAACTACATAAGAGACCCTATCGATGACCAGCTATGGTGCAGTGCTTATGGTCTCTTGGTTGTCTGACCAGCATTAGATCCGAGATTGGGGCTCTTAATTTGTCTTAATTTGACATCCTGAGAATTGATGTGAACAGCGAAGCAATATTCTTGATCCTTTTACCATCTTGTTGGAGAGCATTCTATAAGGAAAATGGAACCTAATTGGTTAGGGATGCTTCTCAGGTAGGAAACGGTTGTCTCTGGAATTTGTCTTTGGTATTGGAGTTGTGGTCTAATGATGAATTGTAATGTTGTTTCTCACAATAACTATGTCCTGCCTGGCATTGCTTACCAGCTTTTGGTTTGGTTCTTCAGGAAATTCCCTGAATTGTTTAATTGGTTTAAAAACTTTTTGGGCTATAAGGAGTCTGTGCATCTGGAAAGCTTTCCAAAGGAGCGCGCCACAGAGGGCATTGCTATGGAGATAGACTACGCCTCTTGTAAACGGCTGGGCTCCAGCTACCGGGCGCTGCCGAAAAGTTACCAGCAACCCAAGTGTACAGGGCGGACTCCTCTGTGTAAGGAGGTGAGTTGCCCGTCTTGACTCTTCAGCTTCTTCAATGAGGGTGGTGGTCATATCAGGGTCAGACTCTTTAAAGTTTTAATTCATTTATTTGATAAGAATATATGCGTGTAAGCCATGGTCTGCTTGTGGAGATCAGAGACAACTTGTCAGAGTACCTTTTCCTCTGCTACTGTATGTGTTCCCAGGATCAATCTCAGTTGGTTTGGTTTAATGGCAAGTGCCCTTATGTGCTGAACCCTCTTTATTTATTTACATATGAATTTATATATGAACTGTGAAATCATGAACCTTCTCTTTTTTCCCAAAAGAATACTTGTATTCAGAACTTTCACTATTGCAGTGTTACTGTTGCTGTGATGACAACATGAACAATGCAGCTCGGGGAGAAGACCATTTCCCTTAGACGTCATCACTTTTCATCAGTACAGGATATTTGAGTCAGGGCAGGAGCTCAGATAGGAGGGTCTGAAGCAGAGGCAGCGGAGGAGTGCTGCTTACTGGCTTGCTCCTCGTGGCTTGCTCAGCCTGCTTTCTTTAGAACCTAAGACCACCAGTCCATGAATGCACCACCTACAACGGGCTGGGCCCTTCTTTGCAATTACTAATCAGGAAAGTGCTCTGCTGTTGAATCTTCTGTACGATTTTGTCAGTTGATGTTCTTTCCTTTTAGATAACTCTATCTTGTGTCAAGTTGATATAAAATTCGCCAGGACATTTACCAAATTTAAAGTTTGTGGACTAATGCTAGCTGTCTTTTCCCCTCTTTGGATTTATTTTTTTTATTGAGAATGTTTAATTATCAGTAAGTTTTTACAGGCTTTTCTGCCTTCTCTTTTTTTTAACCTGAAGGTTTTAAATGATACCTGGGTTTCCTTCCCCTCTTGGTCTGAAGACTCCACTTTCGTTAGTTCTAAGAAGACTCAGTATGAAGAACATATTTACCGTTGTGAAGATGAACGATTTGAGGTATCTTTTGTCCTTTGAGGTTTGGGGGACTAGGAAGATCTAGGAAGGGGTGTTTAAATACTGTGTGTGAGTTAGCTTTTAAAAAAATAAAATGAGAGGAGACAGCTGACCGTGGGAGTGCATTCCTGGAAAACTTAGATTAGAAAGGTTGTAGCTGGGATGGGAAGATGGAGAATGGGAGAGTCAGCTGGGACAGATCCCCTGTTTGTTGTACAAAGGGACTACTGAAACTCGGCTCAAAATATCCATTGTTCAGATGACAGTTACTAATAAATACCACACCAGAAGGGAAAGGATCTTAGTTTGCATGTATCTAACTTAGTATATTCATTACACTGACTAGTCCCTTCCTTCAGATAGCTGGGAGAGCTTTTATACCCGTTTAACACTGCCTGCACTCCTTCTTCAGAAGGCTGGTACATTGTCCCCACTGGCTGGCAGTTACTGTCTTCCCCCGTCTTAGTTATATTTCTATCACTGATAAGTTGCCAGGACTAAGACAAGTTCTAAAAGAGTTTAACTTGGCTTACAGTTTCAGAAGGTGAGTCCATGATGGTGGAAGGAAGGAACAGCTGATAGTTCACATTTTGATCTATAATCAGGAGGCAGAGTGAGGCAGGCAGTGAGAATCACTAGTCTTTGAGAATCACTCTAGTGATGCACCTTCTCCAACAAAACCATACCTCTGTATCCTTCCCAGATAGTTTCACTAACTTAGGGACTAAGTATTCAAGCATGTGCTTGGGACTATTACCATTCAAACCACCACCACCTCTGTAGAATTAGTTGGCTGGTCAGTCATTACAGAAAACTAATTTGCAGTTAAGTTTTCATTTCTACAGATAGTTTTATGAAGCAGTTTCTCTGTGCGTCTTTGGCTTCCTGGAACTCTGTAGACCAAACTAACCTTGGACTGAGAGATCCACCTGCCTCTACCTCCTAAGTGCTGGGATTAAAGCACTTTTCTCCGCCACTACTCGGGCTTCTATGGGAAGATTTTAATCAAGCTGAAGAACATATTTTTAGCTGAGGGCAGTTTAGAGTACGTATAATCCCTTGGGAGCGAAGACAGAAGGATTTAAGAATTCGTGGTCATCTTTATTTGCGTAGACAGTTGGTCACCTGTTTGGGGTACATGCTACCCTCTCTCAAAAGGAAAAGGTAATCACTGAGATTACATTGGACATGAAGCAGTAATTCAGTATTTAGTATCTTTTAGGCATTTTTACGTTAATATCCCCAAACCTTTTACTCTCATCTCTTGTTTTGGATTTATATAATTTCAGAAAAGTTCATAAAGACAATATGGTGTCTCACATTTCAATCGCAGCCTTTAGGTGGCAGAGGGAAGAACTTGTCACAAATTAAAGGGTGGTCAGGTCTACATATCAAGACCTTGTCTCAGAATGAGCAAAGGTGCAAGGAAAGGTGTCAGTATGATAGTTCCCCCTTTGGTCAGTCCCACAGGCCTATAGTCAGCCGTGTGATAGTGTTGGGAACTACTAATCAGTTTATGTAGCATATCAGTCTTAAACTTTTATGAATTATTTATATGACATTTTTGCCAGAAAATAACCTTATGATAGTTATAAGTGTCCTTGTTCATATTTTACTGGTAAGAGAACCTTACATACCTTGTATGGGAACCACAACTCTTAATTGGGAGGAATTTGACACCCTCCGTATTTGCTCAGCTCTGCTGTGTTCTGGTGTCAGGCCTGACCACCTTCTTTTGTTGTTCTTTTGTTTTAAGCTTGATGTGGTTCTCGAGACCAATCTTGCAACAATCCGGGTTTTAGAAGCAATACAGAAAAAACTTTCCCGCTTGTCTGCTGAGGAACAAGCCAAATTTCGCTTAGATAATACTCTTGGAGGCACGTCTGAAGTCATCCATCGAAAAGCACTCCAGAGGATATATGCTGACAAAGCAGCGGATATCATTGATGGCCTGAGGAAGAATCCCTCCATTGCTGTTCCCATTGTCCTTAAAAGGTATGTATCTTCCGGCTTTTGTGTGCTGTATGACAGGTTCAGTGCCCCATTAACTAGGGCTCTAGTTTTTTTACCTGGTTATCTAATTAGAATTCCAGTTCTCTCCCTTCTTCTCAGTAGCTCAACAGTAGGGACAGAGTAGAGTGGTAGAACATACATTAGGAGTTTTGTGGAACAAATGGAACAAATGGTGACAGGTGAGGTTGAAGGGCTAGAGGCGTAGCTCGGTGGCAGAGTGCTTGCCTATCATGCATAAGTCCCTGAGTTCATACAGAGAGAGGACTTGCTAAGTGTGCGATAGAATGCTGTACATTGCAGGGTTGGGTTTTGTTTCTGTTGGTGGAGAGATCAAACTTAGGACCGTTTGTATAACATGCTTGATAGGCAAATGCTTTACCATATCTCAAACTGCAGGGATTATGATGTGTATATATGATGGAGCATTATGGGTGTGTGTGTGTGTGTGTGTGTGTGTGTGTGTGTGTGTTTCGAATAAGGACCACTATATTGCTCAGAATGACTATGAACCTGCAGTCCTCCTCCCTCACTAAATGCCCTCTCTAGCATACTTTGCATTTCCATGAGCACGGTAAACATTCTGAGTCACGACAAAGAAGTAAGCTTCTTTCGTTAGTCAAGGACAACTAGTTTTTCAGAATACTCACCAAAACCAAATGTGGTCCATGCTTATAGTCCTCACACTAGGGAGACAGACTCAGGAAGAGTGCTGTAAGTTTGATAGTTGCCTGACCTATATCATGAATTCTAAGTCATCCAAGTTTTCAAAGTAAGGCCTTGCCTCAAAAGTTTCATGCTCCCTCATAAAAACCCCATTGATGATACCACTCACTTTCCAAATATTCATGGCAACCGAATTTGATTTCTTTACCTGTAACGTCAGCAGAATTGCTATAGATTTGGGATTAGTGTGGTCTATATCCATTTTCCTTGTATCAAAAAGAAAAGGTAAGCCCCCTTAAGAAAAAAAACCCACTTTAGATAATATCAGAGATGCTATCTGAAGCACCAACAGTCTTGACAACCCAGCTGTCATCAAATAAACTACGTCTGGCACATTCCTGTATTTAACCCTCTCAGCTCCCACATGCTGTTCCATGTGTCCCTTTCACCTGCTAGGTTGAAGATGAAGGAGGAAGAGTGGCGGGAAGCTCAGAGAGGCTTCAACAAGGTCTGGCGAGAGCAGAATGAGAAGTACTACTTAAAGTCTTTGGATCACCAGGGCATCAACTTCAAACAGAATGACACTAAGGTCTTGAGGTCTAAGAGCTTACTCAATGAGATCGAGAGCATCTATGATGAGGTGAGCTGGCTGACTGGACAGCTCTCAGCTCTGCTTTTTCATGTTCAGCCTTGCTTTGACTCCTACGGTTAACTGAGAGCTGCTGGTTCTTGTGTCGTAGCCTACCATCTTAAACCTAATACTGTTAGACTCAGTTCTTCCTCTGGTTTCCCAGTTTATCATTCTGCTTTCCATGCACACTTCTTCTAACATCCCATCTACCTCACAATGGTAGTAACCCTGTTACTCTGCTCATTTACTAGGAGTATAGATGGCACTTGGAGCAAAGACTCAGAGAGATAAATGTGAAATTGATCTTGCTTTTTGTGACCTGCCTTAGGAGGTAGGAAGCATAAGTGCTATCAGGCTTTCAAAAAGTGGCCCTGAGTTTTAAAGAGTAAAAATAGTAAGTGAACTTTTACAAACACTTGTTTATCTTCGACAATGTTGTAACTTTTACATGACAAATTCTACCCTAATATTTTAAGTGCTAATCTAGTATTTTAAAGGTAATTCTCATAAATCTTCAATATATAGAAGATACTAATCCTTTTATATCAAGCCAGTTTGTCCATAGTTATTATTTGAAAGAGAGACAAATTATTGTTAAGGTTAATTCTTGTATTTCAGATTAGGTAGTCACTGAAAATGTCTCTGTCTAAGCCCAAACTGGCCTAGAATCTTGTACTCTTCCTGGCTTAGTCTCCCAATGGATGGGACTGTAGATAGGTGCCACAATGCCTAAATTGCATTTTGGTTAATAATAAAATATGCTGCTAGTGTGGTCTTTGTTTGTTTTGAGACAAGGTTTCTCTGTGAATCCCTACCTGTCATGGAACTTGCTCTGTAGACCAGGTTGGCCCCGAACTCATTGGTCTGCTGGCCTCTGACTCCTGAGTACTAGGTTTAAAGGCATCTGCCACCACTGCTCGGCATTACTGGTATAGTATTGTAGGTTTGTTGTTGCTATATACATGTCACACAATGCTTTTATGTCTGTCCCATCAGAGGCAAGAGCAGGCTACAGAAGAGAATGCTGGTGTACCTGTTGGCCCACACCTCTCTCTTGCCTATGAAGACAAGCAGATATTAGAAGATGCTGCTGCTCTGATTATCCATCATGTGAAGAGGCAAACAGGAATTCAGAAAGAGGACAAATACAAAATCAAGCAAATCATGCATCATTTCATTCCTGATCTGCTGTTTGCTCAGAGAGGGGATCTCTCAGATGTGGAAGAAGAAGAGGAGGAAGAAATGGATGTGGATGAAGCTACAGGGGCACCTAAGAAGCACAATGGTGTTGGGGGCAGCCCCCCAAAGTCCAAGTTGTTATTTAGTAACACAGCAGCTCAGAAGTTAAGAGGGATGGATGAAGTGTACAACCTCTTCTATGTCAATAACAATTGGTATATCTTTATGCGGCTGCATCAAATTCTCTGCTTAAGGCTGCTACGGATTTGTTCCCAAGCTGAGCGGCAAATTGAAGAAGAAAACAGAGAGAGAGAATGGGAACGGGAGGTGCTAGGCATAAAGAGAGATAAGAGTGATAGTCCTGCCATACAGCTGCGTCTCAAAGAACCTAGTAAGTGCTTAGACTGTCAGCTTTCATAATACCCATGAGCTGGATGGCTGGCTTCAAGGCTGCCTTAAACATGATGTGCACTTAGGCCATAGATTGAAACTAGGGTTCATATCCTACCTCTGCAACTTAACTGGTTGTGTGACCTTCCTTAAACCTATGAACCCATGAATAAACCAATAAAATGGAGGCAGTAATTGTCACTTTATGGGGTTGCTTGAGGGCTTAAGGAAGATGCAAACATGACACCTTGTATAGTATCCAGTTTTTGGTCACATGAGGTGCTTAGTTAGCACAGTGGACACCTGAGGGATGTGGGATTCATTGGCTAGGTTAATGAGCAATGTTCAGATGAGAAAGAAATGTCATAGTTCATTCTCTTCCATGACAACATAGAAATTCCTTGTTATGTTTATGACAAATATAGAATCTTCTCAGATGTGTATTAGCTTCTTCTTAATAGGCTTCATGGCTCATTCCTGACATTTCTGAAGAGAAATTGGGACTCACAATGGTTTGAAGCAAGGCAAAGGGATAGACAGGGTTCAAGGAAAGGAAAGCCCAAGGGCTCATTAAGTGAGCCATCTTGTGCTCTGTGCTGTGTTATGCTCCTTCCTTGTAGATAATGGCTTCATTCTGAAGTTTGGTACTTAACCTGTGAGCCAGACACTTCCCTTTTCGCTCCTCACTAAGTAGTAAATAGCTGTTGCAGGAGTACTGTGTATAACCGTAGTTTCTTATCTGTTGAACTAATGGCACCAGGAGTCTATTTGAAAAGCCTTTATCTGTATTAGTCCTAGCTTGAAAGAAACAAGTAGCAATGACATACAGATCTAGGCTTGATCACTGTCTTAACCTGGACTACACTGAAGCAGCTTGTTCTTGAGTGGCAGTGCCAGCTTCGTGCAGTCATAGTTTGTGGCTACAACTCTGTGGTTCAGACTCCTCCATCCTTGTGTATTTAAAAGGCTAGCTCCCTGCTTCATGGCTTAGACTTTTAAAGTGACGTACTGTGACACAGCTCAAACCAGTAGCTTGCTTTAAACAGTGACTGTTCATTTTTACCTACTTAGAAGACCCACTCCATTTACAGTGATCAATAAATGTTCCTTTTGTAATTGACATTTTTGATCAAATTTTTGTCAAAGTGCAACCGATATGCAAAAAGCCACACAAATGAGAATTTGTGTTTGTGTGGGGTGCACGTGCCTTATGCGCAGGGAGGCTAGCAGAGGGCACGGAGGATCTGCTGGTATTATGTGCCTTTCTCCTTGAGACAGGATCCTACTGAACCCAGAGCTAGGTTGCTGGTGAGCAGACCCTAGTGGCCCTCCTCGTTCTGCCGACCTCCACAGTGCCAAGGTTATAGGTAGCAGCCGCCAGGCTTTAACGTGCTAAGTACAGGCTGGGGCCCTGTACTTAGATAGATAGCAAGTGCTCCTATCCACTGAACTATCTCCCCTGCCCCACAAATAGAATTTTATGGCTCTAAATATTTCTATGATGAGCATACTTTAGTCAAAAAAAGAGATCAAGAAAATAAAGCCAAGCCCCAGTAGCCTCCTTATTCTACTGTTTTGGTTTCCAGACTTAGAAATGAAATCTTTTGGTATTTAGAGTGGGTCTCCTGCTATAAAATGGTCACTATCCCAGAACTTGTTTTATAGTCTATGCTGGCTCAGCAATCCCTAGCCTTAGTAACCTCCCTTTGAAGTTAAGGTAGTTTTGAACTCTGCATCAATGGGTACGATTTCAGTTAGCTCAGAAAACACCATTCCTTCCTAGTGGCTCTGTCCTTTTACTAACAAGATTCACTCCAACTACTGGTGGAAGGGCTTCATGTGCAGCAAATACAAATCATGTAATGTAATTAGTGGAGTACAGTGTTGCAAATCTATCTTAAACAAAGGAACTGTGATACATTCAGATTAGTCTATTGTTCATAGATGGGTTAATTCAAATCACTTCTGTAGCCAAGAGTTCCAGGTGTGGTAGTGTCCACCTGTGCTTATCTTTTCTCCTCTATTCTTTATTCTTCATTGAAGTCAATTTATGAGCAAGTGTCCCCTTTGTGAAATGGTTTTGTGTACGTGAAGGAGCCAGCAACTTGAAGGACCCTCTTAAGTAGGATATTTTGCTCTCGGGCATAGAACTCAGCAGTGCTCAAAGTGTCTTTAGCATAGTCAGTCTGTTCTGGAAGCCTCTGTTAGACTTTGCAGAGTCACTGTTAGTGAACAGTGCTGGTGATTTATATATGGCCTCCTATCAGATGTCGTCTCTGAAGTGGTTTGAGTTGGACATGTTTTGCATATCTGGTGTTTTGTCCTTCAGATGGTATATAGGCCAGCTGTGGGATTCTGCTTTCCCTGTCCTTGAGCTTGTCTTAGCAGACAAGGTCTTACCTGTCTGATCTTTCCTGTAGTGGATGTGGATGTAGAAGATTATTACCCAGCTTTCCTGGACATGGTGCGGAGCCTGCTTGATGGCAACATAGACTCATCACAATATGAAGATTCACTGAGAGAGATGTTCACCATCCATGCCTACATTGCCTTTACTATGGACAAATTAATCCAGAGCATCGTCAGACAGGTGAGAGGGTGTGTCGGAGGCCAGGCTGCCGAGGGAAGGTGTTCTGAGCTAAAAGTGACAAAGAAAAGCAAGACTTGTATGGGAAAAGGGATAGCAGCTTAACCATGTATCAGTGTTTATAAATCAGTGAAGTGGAAACCACCAAGTTAACATGAAGTTGGAGACAATAACAAACATCTCTTTACCCCTTTGATGCACTGACAGTAGACCAAAGCAATGGTTCTAGCCGAGTCTTAGTGAACCATTATATGTATTGGGGTCACGTAAGGAACATGACCAACCCAGAGTCAGTGCATCCTTGAAAAGCCCACCATACACAAAGTCTGAATCCTTGAAGCTCCTGCACAGCCAAAGGGCAGCTTGACCTATGGGAGAATGTGTTTTCCCCAGAATTATTTCTGCTTTTATAAGAGGATCAGAAATTCAAGTTCATCCTCAGCTACATTCTATGCCAGCCCCTGTGGGGATGGGGATGGGGGGTGGATTTTAAGTTTCAGGCGCTTTCTGAATTTTGTTTCCTTTATTTCCTGAACTGTGTATGTTTTGTTTACTTTATGAGTCTGGTGTTCCTGTTCAGAGGGAATAGCTTTCTTTCCTGTTTACAGAGCTTGACTCTACTAGCCCCCGAATTGGCTCTTAGGTTCTCACTGTGCCCTTGCAGGAGTGAGTGTGACCCTCCTCAGAGCCTGTCCTAATAGCCACTTGTAGAGAACACAGCTTTATTTTTCTGAGAAGGGCACATAGGTGCGGCATAGCCTTTTCCATAGGTGATGGTGATAATTTGCCTCATTTACTATTAGAAGTCCTTTACAGTACTCTGTGCACCTCATTTATCTGAGACTCCGTGCTAGATTTGTGGTTCTTATGTGAAGTTGTTTGTAACAGGGTCTCACTATGTAGCACTGGCTGACTGAACTAGTCTTGTTTGTCTCTTCCTGAGTACTGAGATTATAGGTGTGAACTACAACACCCAGCCAATGTGATGCTTCTAACCGAGTTGTCCTTGTGACAGGGAGCTTGTCCCAAGTTTTCTGCTGCATTATAGGCTCCATACTGCTGAGACTCTAAACTCCCCTAGGAGATCAGTCTTAGCTACATGACTTCTTTGAGCTAAAATCATAGAAAAGGCCAATTCTCTCCTGGAATCCACACTGCTATTGTAGAAGGAAAGATTTAGTGGTCTCTTGAGGAAGATACTGCATCTTGCAAAGAACCCTTGCTTTTTCCTTGGCTTTGGAAGAGTACATGCCTGTGTCTGCCCACAGAATCTAGTCAGGATTGGTGAAGAAAGCTACATGTAACTGACTCCTGGTTCTCACTGCAGGTTGTTGGTGAGACAACTCTGAAGGATGTAAAGCTACTAGGCCTTCCCATGGAGATGTGACAGTGACTCTCATAATTTGAGAGACAGATACCTACTGAGTCCCTAAATGGCTACAGTTAGGAACATAAAAGAAAGCCAATAAAATAAAATTTTCATAAGCCCTGTGTTATTTTTAAATAGATAATTGATTGACTTAGAAGAATCTGGTTATAAATTTATGTTGATAACACTGTCGACATAGGTTTTAAAACTGGAAAGTAGGAGTGGCCTCCGAAAGCCCACAGCCACAGGGTTTTAAGACATTTTCATACTTTTAATTTTAACTCTTCAGTGAGCTCTGTCTGACTTATGTTTTCTTTCTAGTTGGTGGTCCCCTGCTGTTCAGTTCTGGTTGAACAAGTTTCAAGGGCAAGCCATACATCTATCTTAGGGTTTTCAGGCTTGGGCTTTATTTAGCTCAATTAGTAGCAATTAATTGTCAAGCATGACAAAGCCCTGGGTTGAATTTTCAGCACCCCATAAAATGGGTGTGGCAGCATTCACCTCAGCATTTGGAGGAGGAGGCTGGAGGACCAAAATTTGAAGGCCATCCTCAGCTACATAGGAAGTTCAAGGGCAGTTCCTAATACATAAGATCTTTTCTCAAAAACAAGGAGAGATAATTCTAAGTAGGCAGTCTCAGACATCTTAGTTACAGAGCCATGATATGATGTCATCCTGTGAGACCTTGACTAGGGACGCTTCCCTTCATCCCAAGCATCTCTATTCTAGTGCTTCTCTCTAGACAGACAGATGGACGCTCAGCATATGCTTCTGGCTTCTCCATCCTTCTGGAGATTTGAGCACCTTTGGGTTTGGTATCACCTAGCTTTTCCATGCACGTGCTCCTCTGTTTAACAACAACAACAAAAATCTTGCAAAAATTATACCCATGTCATTTCTGGTTACCTGGTGAAAGACTTAATGTGTGATTGTAGGTAGCCCCCCAGTTGTCTCTGGGTTTGTAGTGCTGCCATTTCCAAAGATTCTGAGAGAGGCAGATACCTAAAAGGATGTGACTAGAGAGTCAGTAGAACATAGTCTACCTTAACCTGAGCTCTACAAGGGGAGACTTCGTGGTGCAGAGAACTCATGTCTTGGCTAGACTCTTTGACGTCTTTCCCCTTTCTCCCTCACTTAAAACTTTTTGACGCTTCACTGTGTTATCAAATCATAATCATAAGGAGCCTTATTTTAATGGTGTTGTCTAAGTCTTTACTTCACAAAGACTGTTTCTTTCTAAAAATGGAATGGCTTAGTGGCTATGACATCATGAGAGTAGCTAAGTAAAATTGATGGATCAGTATTGGACTTTAATTTTTTTTTGCTTCTCTATATTTTAGGGACCTGTTGGTTTGGTATTAGGCACTGAATTTAAGACTTTGTGCTTGCTAGGCAAACCCTCTGCTACATTACCGACTTTTGAGTTTTCATGTGCTATATGTGTATATGGAAATCAGAACAGCTTGTGAAAGTGGGTTCTCTTTCCACCATGTGGATCTTAGGGGTTAAACTGAGGTCATCAGGCTTGAGATCAATCAGCTTTACCCTCTGAGTCATCTCTTAGGAGACTTTTAATTTCACAGTAAGAATGGTGAGGAAGGGGGCTGGGGATTTAGCTCAGTGGTAGAGCGCTTACCTAGGAAGCGCAAGGCCCTCGGTTCGGTCCCCAGCTCCGAAAAAAAGAACCAAAAAAAAAAAAAAAGAATGGTGAGGAAAATCAAAACACATAGTGGTGTGGGAATGGGGTTGTTACCTGTTGTGGCATATGCTGTGGCCTGAGTTTGCCCCAGCAGCCTATGCAGAAAAGGTTCAGCTTGTGTCAATTTGAGGCCAGCCTAGTCTACATTAGATCCTGTCACAAACCAAAAGCCAGTCAACTGCAAAATATTTTAAGATACTTAGAAGGCATTTTATTTGTTTTGCTAAGAAGCATGAGCAGGAAAAATTATATCACTGAGACTTGGTTTTGCTTTTAAGTGTGAGTTTTATGAGGTGTTAATAAAGGCAGGAGATCCTAACTCAGCTATTTTCTATGAAAATGATAGTGCTTAACTTTTTAAATTAAAAAAAAAGTTTTTAAGCTCTCCCAGCTCACTGGCTGGCCTGTGCTCTGTTGCAGCTGCAGCATATTGTCAGCGACGAGGTCTGTGTGCAGGTTACTGACCTTTACTTGGCGGAAAACAACAACGGAGCCACTGGAGGCCAGCTGAGCAGTCAGACATCGAGGAGCCTTCTGGAGTCGACATACCAGCGGAAAGCAGAGCAGCTCATGTCGGATGAGAATTGCTTTAAGGTGAGAGTCGCTCAGCCAATCACGAACCTCTCAGTGCTGCTGCTGCTGCTGCTGTTCATGTGTGTTTTCAGTACATGTTTGAGTGTGTGTGCACGTGGAGGTCAGAGAACACTTTGTAATGGTCTGCTTCATTCAGGAGGTATATACACCATGGGGGTCTGTTCTCCTAGTCCCCTCACTGTTTTTTGGCTTGAGTGGGCTGATTGTCTTTCCAGCTCTGTGATTATGAGCCAGAGTTTTACTAGTAATCGAATCCAGTCCCCAGGCTTCTTTGGCAGCGAGCACTTTACCAACCAACCTGTCTGCCCAGTTAGTTACCTTTATTACATTTTAAGAAAATAAACAAAAAAACAAACTTTCTTACATTCTCAGCTTTTAATAAAACAATGCTTTGTAAACATTTTCTTGAAAAATGTTTATATGTAAAATATGTGATCATTGTTAAAAGCATAGTAAAGTGAGGGCACAAATAAAGAAAAACCATTTAGAGGGTTTTTTTTGTTTTTGTTTTTTGTTCTTTTAGAAATAAACACATAATATTTCTAGGCTTTGGATGTACATTTTATTTTATGTGTATGAGTGTTTGCCTGCATGTATGTGTGTGCACTATGTGTGTGCATGGGTCTCCCTGAGGTCAGGAGGTGGCATTGGATCCTCTGGAACTGGATCCATGGATGGCCATTGGGTCCTTTGCAAGAGCAGCAGATGTTCCCAACCTCTGAGTAGTCTCTTTAGCCCCTTGAAAATGTATGTATTGAAAGAGCTGGGTAACTATTCATTCCCCAGGGTCATTAATATCATTTTTACATCAGACAGTGTCTAGCTGTGTAACATAGGCTGTTCTTACAGATCTTATCAGAATGCCAGCATTACCTTGTAGATAACACCACCTCATTTGGCTGTATTTCACTAGAATATGGCTTAGTCGGAGAGCACTTGGGTAGCATAATGAACCCTGACTTGTTCCCATCACATATCTATAATCCTAACACTTGATATTATGTTGGGAAGATCAGAAGTTCAAAGTTGCCCTCTTTACATGAGATCCTATTACCTCACCCTACCCCATAAAAGAAATACCTATAATATTGGATATATCAGGTAGTTTTTATTGCCATTGTAACAGCTAACTGGAAAAAATAATAATAATTGGAAACCCACATTTCTAATATAGTATAAAATTAATCTGCAGCCTCTTTTGAGTACTGGATGACCACTATTTTATAATTCTTAAAAATTAAGTACAGAGTAAGTCAGCCATAGTGGAGGGTACACCTTTAATCCCAACAGTCAGAAGGCAGAGGTAGATGGATTTCTGTGAGTTCAAGGCCAGCCTGGTGATCTACATAACAGCCTGTTATGGTACTCTGGAAACCTGGAGTAGGAGGTTTGCCATAAATTAGAGGCCAAACCTAGGAGGTTTGGATTTAAAGTATATAATATAACATGTCTTACTGTTCTTAATAGCTTTGCTTATTTCCCTCTGATTTATTTTAGGTTAACTATTATTTTTGCTAGGTTTTAAGCTTGAGGTTTTAACGGCCTCTCTAAAAACATCCTGCAAACCAGTCTTACCTCTGTCTCGCTGCCTGATTTATAGCATGGCCTTTCCCAGTGCTCTGGATTGTAGTTTCTCCCTGTGTAATTGAAGAAAGTTGAAAAGGAGTTTATTTTATAATTTTTTTAGAGCTAGTCAGATTTAGCTGAAGTTGTCCTTAAACTTTGATGTCACAGATGATGTCCTTATTTCAGCCTCTGATCTTCTTGTGTCCATCATTTCTAGAATTAGAGCAGTGTGCTACTGTGGCCAATTTTTATGTTTACTTGTAAGCTCATTTTTCCCATGTAATTTTTGTATCTGCAGTAAACTTTTGAGTCAGGACATTCAGAGAGCCAAGGTTCCAGAGAAGGAGATCTGCTGACAGCTTTCTATAAAATAAGGCTTGTGACTGCCTTTATTAATGGCGCTTCTATACATGAGTGTTTACAGCCATGTGCCTACTACCAATTTAGTAATTTCAATTCAAACATGATTGGCACCATTATAACAATTTTCGTTTATTTATGTATCCACTTGTATGTAGGTCACACTATTGAGGTAGTCCTGCTGCCTCAGCCTCCTTTGTGCTGGAATTACAGGCATGTACCACCATACTACCTCAATAGAGCCCTTTAAAGACTCTGTGTGTGTGTCTGTGTCTGTGTGTAGGTGTACACGTGTGGATGTGTATATATAGATTGGCTTGTGGAGGTTAAGGGCAACTGCAGGAGCCAGGTCTCTTCTACAGTGTGGCTTTAAGGAGTTAAGCTAGGACTTAATTGTCAGTAAGCAAGCACTTTTACCCAGTGAGCATCCCACGAGCCCAACACACCATTCATTAACATGCTTTTTTTAAAAAAAATTTTGTTTTTAATGTTTGAGAATTTCATACATGAATACTATGTTTACATCATCCCCTTCTTTCCTTCTCCCTTCCAGTTTCTCCAGTGTTCTCTTCCCACTCAGGCTCAGATCCATGGCCTCTTCCTTAATTTTCACTGTCACATATGTATACAACCCGCTGAATCCATTTGATATTGCCACATATATTTAGAACTGATCACCTGGGATAACCTTTCAAGGTGCTTGTCACTGGGGAAAATAGATTCTTCCTCTCGCAACAGCCACCAATTAACTGTAGCTCTTTGCCTTTTGTTGGGCCTTTGTGAAAATGTCCCCACCTATATTGGAGTACCAGCTGATGTCATTGTGCGGGTTTTGTTTAGGTAACCTTATCGATGAGATTTCATGGGTGTGATATTCCTGATGGTATCCAGAAGATACCTGCCCTGGTCTTCTCGCTCTTACAATCTTTGTGACTCTTCTTCCTTTTTCTTGACCTTTAAGCTTAGGGGTTGCATTACAGATAATCAGTTGGAATCAGACACCCCATTGTTGGTTATTTCCCTGCAGTTTCACCAGTTGTGAATCTTTGTAGTACTTTCTATCTGCTTCAAAAAGAAGCTTCTTTGATAGGGGGTGAGAGCTACAGTTACGTGGCTGGACTATAAATGTACACAGGCTGGGTCTGAGCAATCATTTATTTACTAGCAAACATTTACTAACTTGATTTTTCTCTAGGTTTTATTTTTATGTGTAGGGAGGCTTTGTCTTTATGTGTTTGTGTATTACCTGCATGGAATGCCCCCGAGAGGCCAGAAGCCTCTGTTCTGTCCTCTGGAATTGAACTAGACCATGTGGGTTCTGGGAATCAAACCCAGGTCCTCAAGAAGAGCAGCCAGAGCTTGCAGCCATCTCTGCAGTCCCACTGTAATCACCAGCTTTCAGTACTCTGTATCTCATCCTTTGGAACAAAATTATATAATTTACTTTTCTACGTTCAATGACAATGTAGGTTTATAACCTTGAAAATTTGGGGGTTTTTTGCTTGTTTTTGTTTACACTGCTTCTGTTTTGCAGCTAATGTTCATTCAAAGTCAAGGTCAAGTTCAGCTGACCATTGAGCTCCTGGACACAGAAGAGGAGAACTCAGATGACCCTGTAGAAGCAGAGGTATGGACAGTGCATTTCAGAGCTTGCCTGGTCACCCTGAATTCTGGTGGACTAGGGTGTGTGTGAGTGGGTGGGTACATACGTGTGAGGCATTATGGGTGCTAGGAACAGAACTGGAGTCCTCTAAAGAGCAGCCAGTGCTCTTAACTACTGAGACATATATTTTGATAACAAATCTTTCATGTAAGGGCCATTACCTTTTTTTTTTTTTTTTTTTTTTCCTTTTCTTTTTTTCGGAGCTGGGGACCGAACCCAGGGCCTTGCGCTTGCTAGGCAAGCGCTTTACCACTGAGCTAAATCCCCAACCCCATTACTTCTTAGTTTTGCACTGTGGGCATCAAATTAGGCAACCACTTTACTTACCACTGGGCTATAACCTGGGGATCCCCTTTTTTTTTTTTTTTTTTTTTTTTTTTTTTTTGGCTTAGTTTCACAGGTGCTAGAATTACTTTTATATGCTACCACAGTAGACTATTTGTTCTTAAAATCTGTAGTCTTTGGACATTTTGGTGATAGATTAGACTCGTGATATATGGGTATAGATAGCTGTTTTCATGATCGTCTATGATTCTATTCCTAGCGTTGGTCAGACTATGTGGAACGATATATGAGTTCTGATACTACTTCTCCAGAACTTCGAGAACATCTGGCACAGAAACCAGTATTTCTCCCAAGGTGAGTCTGCCAAGTCAGCTCTGTTGGCAATATATGCTGTGCACAGCAGGGGGTAGGCAATTTCAGGGTCTCGGTTTCCTATATTGTTCATCTGTTCTGTCTGCTGAGGATCATGTTAGAGTGTTTGCTGGCTTACCTGTAAAATCTCCAGCATTCAAGAGCTGAAAGCATTAGAGAACCTGTAGTCCTCACTCCATCAGCTTGCTGTCTTAGTGTGCTCATGGCTTAGTGATTCATTTGTATACAGCAACATTCAGAACTACAGTTATCACAAAAAAAAAAAAAAGCAAAATCAGCAAAGGAAGACTATAAGAGAGCTAGGCACAAGCTTCTAAGAATCTATTCTTAATTCCTCTAAATGAGTATTGTGTTTGGAATGCTGTCTCCAAGAGAAGCTCTTTAGAGACAAGATGCTAGGCTTTATTGTTGAAGTTGACGTGTAGTCAGCTGGGTGTGGTGGCCTTTCATCCTAGCACTTGGAAGGCAGAGGCAGGCGAATCTCTGTGAGTTGGATGCCAGACTTGTCTATAAAGCAAGTTTCATGACAGCCTGGGCTATATGGAGAGACCCATTTGGGGGTGGAGGGAGGAAGGAGACCCTACAGACAGACCGAGAGACCCCTTGCATTTACAAAATTCCAGACAGAAGAATATTAGGTTCCTGTTTGGAGGATGATAGAAAGGACCACTAAGTCTCTTCTACTGCTTTGTAGTTCTTTTCTGTATAGAATTTTTAAAAATTTACCTATATACAAACAAATATAAAATTCTGATTTTTAGAAGTAGAAACTGGATAGATGAACCGTGTGTGTTTAACCTATGATCCTGGGGAGATTGTTGCAGAAGGATTGCTGGGAGTCCAAGACTAGCCTAGGCTACACTAAACAACCCGTCTGTATTGCTCAGGATTTTCTAAAGGAATAGAACTTAGAAGATGAATCTATGTATGTAGAAAGGGTATTTATTAGCATGTAATACAGGCTGTGGTCCTGCTAATAGTAACAGTGGCTGACTGTGAACAGGAGGGTCCAAGAATCCAGTATTTGTTCTGGGTGTCTCATCTGGTCTTCCGTATATGCCGGAATTCCAAACAAGTAGGCACTAATGCCAGTGAGGGGATGAATTTGCTAGCAAAAGCAGAGCAAGCAGGCAAACAGCAAAAGCTTTTATAGGCAGCTAGCAGAAGGTGTGGCCCAGATCTTTGGTGGATCCTCCCAGCTCAAAAGATCTGGATTCAACATGTGTCTTCCTGCCTGAAAGATCAAGATTAAATTAAGCAAAAATCCCTCACAGGTGTGTCCTCTATTTTTGGGGGATTTTAGTTAATTCCCAATATAGCACCCTCTAATAAAAGGATTGGGGGTAAATTTTTCCTTTAAAACTTTGAGATTAAAATCTCTATCTTGGGGCTGGGGATTTAGCTCAGTGGTAGAGCGCTTACCTAGGAAGCGCAAGGCCCTGGGTTCGGTCCCCAGCTCCGAAAAAAAGAACCAAAAAAAAAAAAAAAAAATCTCTATCTTAAATTCCTAAAAACTGTATTCAAGTGTTACTGGGTTTAGTCCCAACAAGAACATGGAACTAGAGCACCTAAAGAGAGATCTTTCCAGGTGCCCCACTCAGTGATCCACTTAACAGATGTGGCGCAGTTGCCAAGCCCCTGGAAGTCGATGGACATGGGCCGTTTATCTCATCAGGGCACAGTCTGAGATTTGTTTGGCTAGGTGTTTTTTGATGTTTCAGACAGGGTCTCGTTATATAGTCCTGTCAGGTTTGGAACTCACAGCTCTGTTTGTCTTTGCCTCCAAGTGCTTGGATTGAAGGTTTGCACAACAGTTTTCAAACACTTTACAATAGAAATTATTTTCCGGGTTGGGGATTTAGCTCAGTGGTAGAGCGCTTGCCTAGGAAGCACAAGGCCCTGGGTTCGGTCCCCAGCTCTGAAAAAAAAAAGAAATTATTTTCCAGGGCTAAAATGATGGCTCAGTGAGTAAAAGCAATTCTTTTGGAGACTGGAGAGATGGTTCCATAGTTAAAGAGCACTGGCTACTCTTCTAGAGGACCTGGGTTCAATTCTTAGTAATCACGTAGTGGCTCACAACTGTTGTAATTTCAGTTCTAGAGGATTTGACACTCACCCAGATATACAAGGATGCAAAACACCAATGAACATAAAACAAAAGAATAAAAGTAAATCCTTTTTTTTTCTTAATAAAAAAAAAGGCACTTCTTGCTGACTACCTCAGTTCAATTTACCAGTTCCACAGGATAGTTCACAACCATACATACATACATACATACATACATACATACATACATACATACATACATGGGATCAAAATGCTCAGACATAGAACGTAAATCTTTTTTAAAAACCCATTTTCCTTTATTCTGGTTAGGAAATGGCAACTGTAGAAATTGATCTTTACTTAATTAAAGTTGCCTAATGGTTAAGGGCAAAAATTATTTTTCTTTCTCAAGTATAAGGACTGAATAACAATAACTCAAAAACGTGGGGCCATACTAATTTCAAAGTGAAAATGGGCATGTATGTCAGTAATTTTACAGATTTTATTTTTCATTATCCTCTTAAGGATAGCATTCACTTCCATCTTCCCACATGAGGGCTGGAATTCCAGCCACACCACCACACCTGCTTTGTATAGCCCAGGGCTCAAACCCAGAGCCTTGTGCGTGCTAAGCAAGCATTCCACTGATTGAGCCACAAGTCCGTGGTTTTTGGTTTTTAATCTGTAATATGGCAAGTGTAACTAGCATGGTCACTTGGGTTCCCAAAAAAATATTTTACCCATTTGTGACCATGCTCAATCAGTGGAATGCTTGCTTAGCACGCACAAGGCTCTGGGTTTGAGCCCTGGGCTATACAAAGCAGGTGTGGTGGTGTGGCTGGAATTCTAGCCCTCGTGTGGGAAGATGGAAGTGAATGCTATCCTTAAGAGGCCAGACTCTGTCTCAAAAAAAAACAAAAAAAAAAACAAAAAAAAAAAACAAAAAAACCCACAAAGGTACTAAGCCTAGTATGTTTTCATAAATACTGAAAAGCTATTTTTTAAAAATTTAAGGTGACATTTGTTTTATGTGTTGCTTTTCTTTTTAATATAAATGAAGAAATTGTAGCCTCACTTGGGTGGGTTTACAGCCATAGAGAGTATTTTCAGATTGTGGGTTCTATTCTTTAACGTGGTAAGTATTTCATAAGTAGGTGGGCCAGATGGTAGAAAATGCTAATTGTGTGTGCCTGATAGACCTGAATTCCATACCCAGAAAAGTCCATGGTGGAAGGAGAGTGACAATTCCCTCTGCCTCAACATTTACATACACATTCACATGCTATTAATTTTCTAAATAAAAGACTTTACAAATGCTAATGTACAGTGTCTCTGAGCTTTTGCATGCCATTAGCAGACCCTGGTCTGTCTGTGCCCTGAGAACATTGCTGTCATGGATGACTTTGTAACTTCACATGATTATTTGGGAGGCATTAAGTAGACTAAGTAAATATCAGTATGTTTCATACTTGTTTTTGCTGGAACTGTTGGTCTCATTACAGACAGCTCTCAAGCACTGGGAAGCCATGGAGCTTATGGTAATTATCCGTTTACGGAAAGCTCAGTTTTATCATTAGCAACAAATACATTGCTTTCCTTAAGAAATGTGTACTTTTCAGAAATATCTTCCTTGCAAGTTTTCCAGGCTGTTTTTGCTCTGTTGTCCCTTACTTGTAAGTCAGGCAGTTGCTCCAATACCTTTCAAGAGTCCTTTTTCATTCAATACACAGAGTAGCTTCATGGATAATTCCCATTTTATCATATGATACAAGATGGGGGTATATAAATGGTTCAATGGTTAACACAGACTGCTCTTTCACAGGACTCAGGTTCAATTCACAGCACCTACAGAATGGTTCACGGTCCTTTGTACCTCTGGTTCCAGGGATTTGATGCCCTCTTTTGGCTTCCATTGTAGTGTATATAAATGGTGCACAGACAAAACACATAAAAATATAAAATAGAAATAAACAGAACTTTTTCTGGAAGGCTTTTAAACAGTGTAACTGCTTCAGCATTTCCATTAGTAAAGCCAGCTGTGTTTGGTGTCCATCTACAGTCAGATCAAAAAGCTTCTAACTATGGTGTGTAGTCCCCAGAAACATTACCATTTATCCCACTCTACCCCAGTGTAAGAAAGAGTGTATTTTGGCTCATGGTTTAAGATAGGCTATTGTCAGTCTTGGTGGGGAAGGCATGGGGTCAGGAGGTGAATCGATCGTCTCCATCCCTCTTAAAGACAGACTATCTTTACTGTCAGGGCTGGCCTCGAGCTCTTAATCCTGAACTTCCCGAGGGCTGAGATTACAAGGTACCTCTTCTGTCACCCTTACTCTTGGACTGCCAACCCAAATGTTTAGGGAAAGGGGGCACACAATATTTTACTATTAGGAAGATGGTTTTGATCTCATAGTGCTCTTAGTAGGATCTTAGGAGGCTCAGACCTAAGAATTGCTATCCTACAGGGGCCAGTACACGTAGCTACTCAGGTTATGTTTTTTGTTGTTAATATTTGGAGATAGGGTCTTTTCATATAGCCTAGGCCGATCTCTTAATTACAGTTCTCCTGCCTCTGTTTCCTGAGCACTGGAATTACAGGCCCAAGTCCTTACACTAAAGTCTAAGACATAATGTAATTGGCTAGCTGATAATTTCTAGTGGAGACTGGAGATCTATTGTTATAAATGATCTTACATCCTTCAGATACAAATAGGACATCTCTGGGAAAGGCATAAAGTAGACCAAGTAATTTTTTGTTAACCTAGTTTAGGTGAAGAACTCCAATTTAGAGGCAGTGAAAAAAATAAATTGGGATACTTTACTCTGTGTACTGAAGAATTTAAAACAGGTTGAGAATAACATACCACATTCAAGGATGAGGCTTCAAGTAATTATATATGTAAATTCAGTGAAACTATTGCACATTTGTATATATGTGTAACTAAAATTGTAAGTATTCTTGAGGCACATAAGGAAAGCACATTTGGTAGGAGTTGGGGATCTGTATATAGACGTCTCTCGACCTAACGGGATTTCGGCTTTGTAGGAATTTGCGGCGTATTCGGAAGTGTCAGCGTGGTCGAGAGCAACAGGAAAAAGAAGGGAAAGAAGGAAACAGCAAGAAGACCATGGAGAATGTAGAGAGCCTGGATAAGCTGGAGTGTAGGTTCAAGCTGAACTCCTATAAGATGGTGTATGTGATCAAGTCAGAGGACTACATGTACCGGAGGACAGCTCTGCTCAGAGCTCACCAGGTGAGAGATGGCCACTGGAATTTCCCCAAGTCCTACAGAACTGGTATTTGTTTTTGTTTTGTTTTTTGTTTTTTTGTGTTTTTTGTCGTCCCCCCCCAATAACAACTTGTTCTGGAACAAGCATTTGTTGTGTAAGCAAGTATATTCATTTACTAAGGATCTTGTAAACAGGGTACCACCAACTTCCTGGCATCCCAGCACACCCAAGGTCGTCTTGGCATGGCTCCCAAATACCTGCTCCCCACACATATACCCATCTTCTCAAGGTTCTGAGACCCAGAGCCCCAAGATTTACATGTCAGCAGCTGAGGGGAGAATAGCCATTGGTACCGTGCTGTTGTAGTGTTTCTGGGTCAGTCATGATTTCTCTCTTGTATGTCTAAACAAATGTCAGACTTTGAAGGATGAGTGTGTGGTTGAAGATGCCAATGTGGGCGTGTGGGAGAAAGTTTAACCTAATGAGCTGCTGGTGAGTGAATACCTGTTGGGACTTTACATTTTCGATGTTTACATTTCAGTTTCTTATTTGATTTCCGTGTGAATCCTGTTTTCAAAGACCATCCTACTAAGATGTAGCTTGTTATAGCAGGCTCTGGGACACAACCACACACTAGGGCAGGGGGGTATAGTCTTTCGGTACATTACCAAGGAAATCAAAAGGTTAGGGAATCGGCATTGGAGATTTCATTGGTGGCTTCTCAAATACGGGATACTTGAAACCAAAGTAACAAGGTGAAGAATTAATAGAGAATTATGGGTTTGGGTTTTTTGTTTTGTTTTGTTTTGTTTTTTTGGTTTTTTTTTTTTGTTTTTTTTTTTTTTTTTGGTGGTGGTGGTGTGGTTTTTTTTGGTTTTGGTTTTTTTTTTTTTGTTTGTTTGTTTGTTTGTTTGTTTTGTTTTGTTTTTCCCATTTTTAGCTATAGGAGTACACTGTGGCTGTCTTCATACACACCAAAAGAAGGCATCAGATCCTATTACAGATGGTTGTGAGCCACCATGTGGTTGCTGGGAATTGAACTCAGGACCTCTGGAAGAGCAGTCAGTGCTCTTAACCGCTGAGCCATCTCTCCACCCAAGGAGAAGTGTTCTCTATGCAACAAAACATGTAAAATGCAAGGCTAGGGAGAAGGAAAGGCATTAGCATATTAGTAACAAGTAAAATAAAAATAGTGGCAGAAGGGGTTGGGGATTTAGCTCAGTGGTAGAGCACTTGCCTAGGAAGTGCAAGGCTGGGTTCGGTCCCCAGCTACGAAAAAAAAAATAATTAAAAAAAAAAAAATAGTGGCAGAAGCTGAATTCTGTAGAGAACAGAGACAGTGACTGTGAGGACAGATGAGGTAACCTTAGATTAGTCTCAGTGGGCCATGCTTTGGATTTTGCTTTAGGTATACTGAGGCCTATATATTTTGTTTTGTGTGAATGTTCATTCATGTTTTATGTGTACTTCTTTTGATGTTAATGTGCATGTGACAGTGAGTGTGGAGGTCAGAGGACAACCTGTAGGAATCTGTTCTCTCTCTGAGTTCAGGGGATGGAGCACAGGTCATTAGACTTGCAGGCACCTTTACTCACTGAACTATTTTGCCAACCTCTCCCTTTCCTTATTTTTTAAAGATAATATTCTATAAGTCTGGATAGATCGCTCAGTGGTTAAGAGCACTGGCTGTTTTTTCACAGGACTCAGTTCAATTCCCAGCACCCATATGGCAGCTTACAGCTATCTGCAGCTCCAGTTCTAGTGGATCCAGTACCCTCTTATGGCTTCTGCAAACATTAGGCACATACATGCCTAATGTATATAGGTTCAGCCTACTGTAAAAATAAAGTAATAAAATTGTCAGGCCAGGTGGGCTATGTCTAATCCCAGCATTCATGAGGCAGAGGCAAGCAGGCTCTTGAGTTTTAGCCAAGCCTGGTCTACATAGTGATTTCTGGGCCAGCCAGAGCAACATAGTGAGACTCTGTCTCAAATAAATAAATAAATAAATACAGAAAAAAAAATATATATATATATTATTTTGTATTTGAAGGACTTGTTTGCCTATTTCATCTGTTTGTTTCTCTTTTACTTTCATTTTAGTCCCACGAGCGTGTAAGCAAGCGTCTGCATCAGCGGTTCCAGGCCTGGGTAGATAAATGGACCAAGGAGCATGTGCCTCGTGAAATGGCAGCAGAGACCAGCAAGTGGCTCATGGGTGAGGGGCTAGAGGGCCTGGTACCCTGCACCACCACCTGTGATACAGAGACTCTGCACTTTGTGAGCATTAAGAAGTATCGTGTCAAATACGGCACAGTATTCAAAGCCCCTTAACTGCAGAGCCAGAGCAGGTAGCTCAGAGGTGTGTGTGTGTGTGTGTGGTGTGTCTGTGTGTGTACGTGTGTCTGTGTGTGGGCATGTGTACTCACGTACACGGAAGAATCAAGGAAGATGCCTTTCAAGCCACCAGTGCAACCTGACACCCAGCAGGATACATGAAAGAAATGTGGATGGCTATCTTAGCAAGCTGGAGCTGGCACTTCTCCCTAGGGTGCTCTCTGGACCCAACAGGGAGTGAAGTCCATGCGAGCAGAGACAGGCAGCTCGCGTGCATACACCAGCAGAGATCAACTACAACTTCTGTGACCTGAGCAATCAGTTGCTGTCCCCATGGATAGATGAGGTGCATCTTGTCACTGCTCCTCTTCCCACCTCTGGGGGAAGCGGGGACTGGATTTGTTGATACCCCCACTTGAGCACATCTAAGATCTCTGTTAGATTTTATCTGAGACCTGTTTGGCTTTGGAATTGATAACTTATGGATTTGGTTTCTGAGTCCTTGAAGCTCACCTTCCTCCCTCTTCTGGTTCTCAACCTCAACAAATTCCAGTCAGCCCTCCTTTTTAGCTCCCATGGGACTGTTTTGTACCTGCTTCTTTCTAGACTGCCCTAGTGCCATCCACCAGCTTCTCTCTCTCTCTCTCTCTCTCTCTCCCCCTCTCTCCCTCTCTCTCGCTCTCTCGCTCTCGCACAGGCACACTCACACACACACGCACACACAGTTTTAACTTGGTTTTCCTTTTTGTAAATAATGTACATACTGTCAATTTTTTATTAAAGAACTATGCTTTGATGTGCTAGCATAACTGCTCTAGCTTCTTGTGTACAATAGTACTATGTGGGTTCAGATTTAGTACCTATAAACAGATGTACAAGACATTTATTACACTTTTTACCAAAGGGAGATACTGTTGTAGTACTTTTGTGTAAAACTTGTCTTCCCCCAACAACTTATTTTCTTTTTCCTTTTTTTTTTAATGTAAATAAAGCTTGGTTCTTAAGGAAATAAGTAACCTAAGTCCCTTGTCCTCCCCAAAGATCTGTTGTAAAGTTAGGACTGGATTTAATTTCTTCTCTAGGTTACAAATAAGATTTTGCTTTAAATAAATAAGTACTTACAATTGTCAAATTAATATACATCAAAATTAAGGCCAGCAAGATGGCTCTGTAGATAAAAGTGCCTGCCATGTAAACCTGACAAGTTTGCTCTCTGGACCGAATAATGCAAGGCAAGAGCTGACTCACAAAAGTGCTGTGACCTGTGACACCCTGTAGCACTTGAGTGTCTGCACTCTTGTGCTCATGCACAGGCACACCAAGGGTTTTACTTCCCTCTCAAAATTTTAATTTTTCTTTACTGGGAATACAGCAACAATTTAAGATACCAAGCCAAGTATATTTGTAGAAATTGGAAGGAAATGAATTTTACATTGCTTAGCAACACAACAGCAAATGCTTTTAAAAATTGTAGTGGCGTGGACCTTTAATCTCAGCACTCAAAAGGAAGAAACAGATCTCTATGAGTTCAGGGCTAGCCTGGTCTGCATAACTCCAGGATAGCCAAGGCCACAGAGAGACCATGTCTCAAAAAGTAAAATAAAAGTTTTTACATTTATTTGTATGTGTGCACATGTGCACCAGAAGTGCAAGTGTGGAAGTCAGAACAACTTGGAGTCAGTTCTAGGAACTGGATTTAGGTCGTCTGGCTTGGCTGCAGGTGCATTTATTTGTGCTGTTACCCTCACCCATCTCACTCGACTCCACTTCTTAAAAGTTACACACATTTAGGGTTGGGGATTTAGCTCAGTCCTGGGTTCAATCCCCAGCTCCGGAAAAAAAAAAAAAAAGGAAAAAAAAAAAGAACCAATTTTAAAAAGTTACACACATTTAAAGGTGAACCATACATTGGGGTCTTCAAATGTGATTGGCCTAGACTTTCTGAATAATGAACTAGCCCTCATAGAACTCGGCAACCATCACCTAGTCATAGTTATAACCAGGTATGTTCTCTTCCATTTAAAAATCCTTAGTTCTGGGGTCAGTGAGATGGCTCAGCTGGGTCTGGTTCTTGCCTCTAAGTCTCAAGACCTGAGTTGGAGCCCTTGGCCCAACAAGCCCCAACCCCAACCAAATAGAAGAATGTTTTATAAATTCTCACCACCACCATAAAGAAAAATAATGACTTCTGAGTCTTCAAAATATAAAGTGACCCTCTTTTACTTGACAAAGGATCACACTATAGCCCAGGCTCATGAATCTTGCCTCAGACTCCCAAATTCTTGGAACACAGGTGTGCATTCTGCTTTTAGGATATTTTTGTCATAGGACAAGAAAATTCTCGAAGGTAATCAAAAGCCTAATGGAAAAGCACTGTAGGACAACGGCTGAGACAGCATGCCAGGAAGAGTCTGACTTCAACTGTGGTTCTTCCCCTATATTCAAGACTGCTGGCCTAGAAGGATGGGGAGCATGGGTCTGACTAGCAGCAGCCTGGACAGTTGCTACCTATGTACTGTGTACAGCACCTCCCTGCAGATCAGGATGGGATTTCAGGGCCCTTTTAGGAGAAAAGGCCCTTGTGACCAGTAAAACAAGGGACTTTGCTTAAGTTTTCACAAGTTTTAATTGATGTATATTTCTTACTTGATCATTTTTCTGGGTAACCTGCATTTGGATTGTAAGCCTGATTATTTCCGTTAAAGCAGACTAGTTAGATTCCTCTATTTTTTCTCCCATACTCCTGCAAATGTTAAAGCTGGAGGTTGTCCTTCCTTGCATTTTTTAACCTGTGTCAGGCCAAAATTCCGGACATTTGGGTAAGAGGCAACGGTGATGTGTTGTAATATACATAATGACGGGTTACCGGGGTGCAAAGCCCTTTTTCCCTATTTCTGAAAACGCCCGAGGCAGTCTTGTGCTTTTCATATTTTGCAGTTACCAGTGCTTGCGAAAATGAAGAGAATGGAAAACTAAACTTTTTCCATGTCCCTCCAGGGGTTTCTTCCATAATACCTCTCTCTTCTTTCAGAATGCTAAATAGCTCAGGCTGTACTCAAAGTCGCTATATTGCCGCAGATTACTTCAATTTACACTTCCTCTTCTCTGAACTAGGGGTTTGTACATCCTAGGCAAGCACTCTCTTTACTGAAGCACATCACCAGCTCAAACTTACCATTTTATTTAAGAATAATTTACCCAACTGTCTGACAGCTAAGATGAGATGAGAACCACAACGGCGCAGCTTCCGGGTTTCACTGGGAAAGCTCCCCAAAGCCAGCCTCCTGTAAAAGCTATGGTGTCCCAAGAAAAGCTGTTCGGGTCTGTAAACTAGTTGGATGCCGGAACGTTTGGTTCTAAGCGGTGCAAGGAGTCGGCAGCACCAAGGATCTTCCGGGAAGGGAAGGTGCATCGTCATGGCGGCAGCGCCGTTCTTGAAGCACTGGCGCACCACTTTTGAGCGGGTGGAGAAGTTCGTGTCCCCGATCTACTTCACCGACTGTAACCTTCGCGGCAGGTGTGGCCCTTGGCCTGTAGAGCCCGCAGACCACATCCGTGCGCTCTTCCCTTCCGGAGGGAAACCCAGGCTGTGGCCACCCGGGCCTCGGAACAAAGTTACCGCCACAGGCAGGACAGGGGCGGGGGACCAAATGGTAGAGAGTCTGTGCTGCTGAGCTGCCAGGCAGTACTCACAGCGTTAGACAGACCAAGGGAGAGAGTTTTCCCAGCCATCAGCTGGCTCACGGGTAGAAAAGGGGCGGCTTCGAGCACGCGCCCATCAGCTCCTCCTACCCAGGCTCTTCGGGGACAGCTGCCCGGTGACACTCTCCAGCTTCCTGACGCCGGAAAGGCTTCCCTATGAGAAGGCAGTGCAGCAGAACTTCAGCCCTGCGCAGGTCGGCGACAGCTTCGGACCCACGTGGGTAACGCCCAGTTTGGTGAAGCTCCACCCCATGACCAAAGGCCACTATTGGTCTCTAGTCTGCTATGTGGCAGAGCATGGCGTCCTCTGCTGGGAGAAGCTCCTTTATCCTTTGGTGTCTTCACCTGAGAATTTTCATCCCTGCTGCCTCACCCCCTCTCCCTTTATTCGTCACCCATTTCTCTGATGCTGCACATGCATGGAGAAAATCTTAAGGCCCTGCTGACATTTAATTCAAGGAACTATGTCAAAAGAGGGTTTCCACTCCTAGGCCCATCAAAATGGCTCTCTTACAGATGGTGGACCTGCTGGTTTCGGGTAGAACTGGTCATCCCTGAAGTTTGGGTGGGCAAGGAAGTTCATCTTTGCTGGGAAAGTGATGGAGAAAGCCTTGTCTGGCGTGATGGGGAACCTGTCCAGGTGAGGTGTCTTCCCCTAGAGCCAGATACAGCCACAGATTAGCTTGGTTGAGGATTAGTTTGGAGAAGGCACAGCTGAATGACTGGGTCTCCGGATTGGTTTCATGATTTCAGGACTGAGGAAATTGCCATTTGGACACCAGTGTTATAAAACCTCAGTTTTCATAAACTAGTTTTATTGTGTGTAGTACATATGTATTGGAGGAAATTTGAAATCTTCTAGAATAATAGAAAGTAAGGTATTAAGTTATCTTGCCATGAATAATGAATTTCTCTTAACTGCACATCACATTCCTCAGATATGAAATGTTAAATGTCATATCAGATTTAATCTTTGTAATCCTATGTGATAGGACTTTATGTCCATTTATAGATTTAAAAAGTAAGATATTTCTTTGATGGTTCATACAGCTTCCATTTCAAAGTCCAGTATCTAGGGTGAGATTTGTTCTAAAAGAAGTCAGAGCCCTATTCAACCTTCCTCTCTTCACTGGCTTAAAATATATATATAATTTCCCTTGGTACCCACCTTACTGAACTGAGGATGAGCAAATCTATCTCAAACTCTTTGGACTTATTTTTAAATTAAATTAATAGAACTCAGAACTCCCACAAATTCTAGACAAATGTTCTCACCGCTGACCTAATCCATCCCCCACCTCCCATTTAATTTGAGAAAGGGTCTTGTTGAGTTATCCTTGCCAGTACCCTTGATCTTGTTATCATCTACCGTGGACCTCCCAAGTAGCTAGAATTATAGACCTGTCACTATATCAGACACATTCCATGAGGTGTCCTTTTACATATTCATGGGTAGAAAGGCCACCAGAAGCTACTCCAGGCCTCCTAATCCCTGCCCAGGATCCTTCCCATAAGACTATCTGTAGGGACCTTGAAATTGGCTCAAGACACCCCAAAACCAAGCTCTTAGCACAAACAAAATTGATTTGTCTCAGAGGGACAGAGGGCAGGGAATAAGAGACAGACAGAAGGGGTTGGGGATTTAGCTCAGTGGTAGAGGGCTTGCCTAGCAAGTGCAAGGCCCTGGGTTCGGTCCCCAGCTCCAAAAAAAGAAAAGAAAAGGCAAAAAAAAAAAAAAAAAGAGAGAGAGAGACAGAAAGAAGATAGAGGACAAGGGAGAAGGCAGAAAAGTATTTGTCCTAGAGGACAAAGGACTAAGAAAATGGCAGTTTATAAAGCTACAAGGAGAAAGCCTCTGTTGGGAGGAGGTGGTCAGCCTAAGTGGGAGGAAGTGGCCAAATAAGGGAATAGACC
The DNA here is from genome assembly GCF_021556685.1 of Rattus norvegicus. Classification (NCBI taxonomy): domain Eukaryota; kingdom Metazoa; phylum Chordata; class Mammalia; order Rodentia; family Muridae; genus Rattus; species Rattus norvegicus. Next base: position 65,270,298 of record NC_141541.1, read on the forward strand.
TTGGAGGCTAGCTATAGCGGAGTAATCCTACAGTTTAGCAAGGCCTGCCAGAGCCATGCATGTCACCTCCAGCTGGCCAGAGTCCCTTCACCACTGCTAGCAAACATAAGCTGTGTGCTGGTCACTGCCAGGTGGAGCATGTGCTAACTGAGAGTCCCTGATTACTTTATTCTAGCCTTTCCTGGAATAGAGGACTCAGGGCTGGGCAACTGGATGGGAGAGCCTGGCCCCCATCCTGACTTTACTCGTCCTTCAAATTTTCTAAAGGCCTTGAGCCCTGTCTCTCTTTTCTCTACCAGGGTTTGACCAAGGAGGGTGAAAAGACTAGTTATGTCCTGAGTGAGAGGCTGCACGCAGCAGATCCTCGGAGGTGAGCATTCGCTTACACGGACATATACACATAAATTAAATCTTAATATTCCCTTTCTCGTGATAATATAAAAGAACACGGAGAAATGAATTACTCCTCCTACCCTTCCACCAGGGATGACCGTTCTTATCTCTGTATTCATAGTCCGAAGATTTCTTTTGGCAGAAGCTCCTTCTACTAGGAAATTATTCCTCTGATATTTTGCACCCTGCCTTTTACATTCCATTATTTTCATATTGAGGGAGCATCTATGCTATACCATGAAAAGCTAAGATATTGGGTTTGGCCATTTGTTGTTTATTTGTTGTTTTTTGTTTTGTTTGAAACAGTCCCATTCTATAACCCGGGCTGTCCTAGAACTCACTATGAAGACTATGTTGGCCTTGAACTCACGTAGATCTACTTGCTTCCTTCCTCCCAAGTGCTGGGATTAAACTTGGGTGCCACCATGCATGGTTACTTCATTTTATACTTAACTGGACAATTTTTTTTTTGTTGTTGTTTTCTTCGGTTTGGTTTGGCTTTTTGAGGCAAGGTTTCCCTGTGGGCCCTGGATGTCCTGAAACTTGCTTTGTAGACCAGAGCCTCAGACTCATAGATCCATCTGCCTCTGTCCTGCTTCCCAGGGGTTAGGATTAAAGGTCTCTACCACCACTGCCCAGTGTTAACTGGGCATTGTTTCAGATTCTTCCAAACACTGAGAATATAGTAAGGTGGCCTTGAGGGCACACAGAAATTCTCATAACATTTATGAAACTCTGAAGATTCTGGGAGAACATACCGAGGACTCCATATGGGAATTGTCAGATTGGGAGGGCTGGGGTCAGAAAGGCTTCACTGGTGATGCTGAGTTTAGCCCCAGCAGAGGAACCCGCTGCCCTGGTGCTGCCTCTAAGAACTGGTGTATTAGGTTAGCTAGTGGAGCTTGGGACTGAAAGTCAGCCTTGGTGGGCTTTAAGACCAAGAGCACTTTGTACAGACAGCTTTGGAAACATGAAGCTAAATAGCAGTATAGCTCATAGGAATCTACACTTAGCCAGAGTCGATCACTCCTCAGCAGGACACGGGTTTGAACTGGTATTTCTTTTTTTTTTTTTTTTCCCCTTTTCTTTTTTTCGGAGCTGGGGACCGAACCCAGGGCCTTGCACTTGCTAGGCAAGCGCTCTACCACTGAGCTAAATCCCCAACCCCTGAACTGGTATTTCTACCTTGATCCTCCCACACATACATGACATCGAATGGGTTCCTCTGGGAAGTGGATCTTGGGAGTAAATGAGGGGGAGTGTCAACTGAATGCCTCCTATTTAGGCTCTTCTCAAGCTCCCAGAATCTTCTGCCAGTCCACTGGCCTAAGACAGCCTCTCTATATTTATAGCTTGACTCTCTATGTGGAAGTAGCCTGCAATGGGCTTCTGGGAGCCGGGAAGGGAAGCATGATCGCAGCCCCTGACCCTGAGAAGATGTTCCAGCTGAGCCAGGCTAAGCTGGCTGTGTTCCACCGGGATGTCCACAATCTCCTGGTGGACCTGGAGCTGTTGCTGGGTGTGGCCAAGGTACTGGAACCCCACCCCCATCCAGAGCCCTGCTCCAGGCACATTGTTTCTTAGGTCAGATCACTGGAACACCGGGAATCCAGAGTTGGAGTAGAGTTTTCCATTGTAAACAGGAATGGAAATGAGTTGGGGAGTAATGGGGTAGAAGTGGGGGGACTTTGCTGAGAACCCTTGAGAGACCAGCTGGACCCTTGTTCTATAGTAGTGCTGGGGGAGTCTTTTAAAGTACAGAACCCTGATGCAGGGCCTCGGGGAGGACAACCAGCGCAGCTTCCAGGCCCTGTACACAGCCAACCAGATGGTGAACATATGTGACCCTGCGCAGCCTGAGACTTACCCAGCAGCCGAGGCCCTGGCCTCCAAGTTCTTTGGCCAACGTGGAGGTGAAAGCCAGCATACCATCCATGCAACAGGACACTGTCACATTGATACAGGTAAGGCAGCACTGTTTGCTAGGTGCCCTTAAAGCCTTGGTTGAGGCTGAAAAGTGCAATACGATCCTTGCTGATCATGAGGGCTGTGGCAGACACTGGGTAGGTAGCATTGTGGAGGCTGATGACCCCAGAGTGGCCAGGTGTGGTGATGCTGTATATCACACCTGGAGCCAGAAGAGGTATTTCACCTGCTAGGTTAGGGAGTCCGAGGTTTCCTAGGCTAAGTGACATTTGATTTAAGTGACAATGAATAGCTGAGTGAGTTGACACAGGAACCCCCAAGCACAGGGGGCCAAGCCAAGTGTTCAGCTTTGAACCCGGGTTTTAGTATCCTTGAGAGTTTTGTGTTCTTTGTTCATTGCTACTGTGTTAAAGTCCAGGTCTTTGCTATGTAGCACTGGCAGGTTTTGAACTGATAGCAGCCCTCCAGCTTCAGCTTCCTGAATGCTGGATTACATTGGTGTGTAAGCCGCTACACCCCCCAGTGCATGTTTTTAGCAAGCTCCTCGCTGTACCGATTCAGGTGCAGCTAAGGTTTCTGAACATGGAACAAGGGCTGGGGAAGTTAGACCTGAGGCCTAGAGGTCAGGAGCAGCTGGAGGTCATACAAGTTGCCCAGAGAAGCCCGTGCTGTGCCTAGTTCTAGTACCTCTGCCTCTGGGGAATGCGAGCCTTAATGTAAGGCTTGCCCAGGACCTGGAGTCTCTGTGTCCTGGCAGTCAGTCTCAGTCCTTCTTGGCCAACCCGCTCTTCCTACCCTGCAAGAGGACATGGAGTAACAGCACAAGATGGGTACCACATAGGTTCACAGGGTAGACTTAGGAAGAGGGCTGGGCCCTCTCTGGAGCCTTACTTAGGCTGGGTCTGTCAGGGTTTGGGTGCAGGGGGGAGCTGATGATCTATAAAGAGCAGGAGCCGTATTGTCTCTGCACTCTGCCCCCCACCCCTAGCCTGGCTTTGGCCCTTCAAGGAGACTGTGAGGAAATGTGCCCGGAGCTGGTCAACAGCTGTGAAGCTCATGGAGCGGAACACTGAGTTCACCTTTGCCTGCTCTCAGGTCAGAGGGCACTGTGTGGAGCAGGTGGGCAGAAGTGGGGACTCAAAGGCCAAGAGTGCTCCTTACCTTCAGCTTCCCACAAGGCCACCAGATGCTTGACCATGAGTAGTGTCCTTTTTACTCCTGGCCTACCAACCTCACACCCCGTGTTCCCTACAGGCACAACAGCTCGAGTGGGTAAAGAACCAATACCCTGGTCTGTATGCCCAGCTCCAGGAGTTTGCCTGCCGAGGACAGTTTGTGCCTGTGGGGGGCACCTGGGTAGAAATGGTAAGTGCCCATTCCTAGTACTGTCCCCTAGCAGCTGGTCAGTTGGGCCTGAAATGAGCCAGATGGGCTCTTCCTGGGGCCATAACCCTGTGTTAGAGCACCAATTGCACCTTCACAACAGAGTGAAGTGGCCCAGGGTCCTACCTCTGTCTGGTCTGCTGCTAACTCCAGCTGTCTTGCTGTCCTGTCTCCCTACCCTAACAGGATGGGAACCTTCCCAGTGGAGAGGCCATGGTGAGGCAGTTCCTACAGGGCCAGAACTTCTTTCTGCAAGAGTTTGGAAAGATGTGCTCTGAGGTAGTCTGGGAGCTAGCACACCAGGCTATACCCAGGGGTTACTGGGAGCAGGCCCACATACAGGGGCATGAGGCTAAGACAGCTCCACTGAGAGCTGAGGGCCTTATCCCCACAGTTCTGGCTGCCAGATACATTTGGCTACTCAGCACAGCTCCCCCAGATCATGCAAGGCTGTGGCATCAAACGCTTCCTGACACAGAAACTGAGCTGGAACTTGGTCAACTCCTTCCCAGTAAGCAAGCCCCAGGGGTCAGGGTTGTAAGGTCTGGATCCCACATGGCCCACTTAACCCCTTTCCAGGCTTTTAAGGGGGTTTGGACAGACCACCAAAACCCTATCCAAAGTGTGGTAGGCCTCTGCCTGGATCACAGCTAACATAGATGTGGATGGTCAACATGACCTCAGCTCTGACTCTGGCCTCTGCCCTGCCTGTCTCTGCCGGCAGCACCATACCTTCTTCTGGGAGGGGCTGGATGGCTCCCAAGTGCTGGTACACTTCCCCCCTGGAGACTCATATGGAATGCAGGGCAGTGTGGAAGAGGTGAGGGGACACGTCATGCTGGGGACTTCAGAGAGGGCTGCATGTCTTGTCCTGGGCTGACCTGTCCCCTACCCATCTAGGTGCTGAAGACTGTGACCAACAACCGGGACAAGGGACGGACCAACCACAGTGGCTTCCTCTTTGGCTTCGGGGATGGGGGTGGTGGCCCCACACAGACCATGTTGGACCGATTGAAGCGGCTGGGCAACACTGATGGGCTGCCCAGGTCAGGCCTAGCACCCCCCTCAAGCCCTTGCCTTGAGCCTCCCTTTGTTTGTATACAGCACCTGACTCATCCACTGGGCCTTGTCTCTCTCAAATCCTGACCCCTCAATCTCCCAAACTTCCACCTCAGGAATATGGTGCAGGGAAATTCTGAGGCAGAAAGGTGCTTGCGCCCAACAGAGTGCGGCGCTATATTTAGGGAACTGTCTAGAAGTAGCTTCTTTGTTGGGGTCTCTGGTCTGCACTGTAGACAAAGGGTAAACTACAGGACTCCCAGCTGGGAGCCCAGACTTATGGTCTTCCTCAGGGTGCAGCTGTCTTCTCCTGGACAGCTCTTCACAGCACTGGAGAGAGACTCAGGGCAGCTGTGCACATGGGTTGGGGAACTCTTCTTGGAGCTGCACAATGGCACCTATACTACCCATGCCCAGGTCAGCACTAACAGCCTAGTAAATATGGGGCCTTGATATGCATGGGGGGTGGGGAGGGGCAGTGAGCTCCTCCAAGGAGAGGCTTGGAAAAGAGGCCCCATAGCTGGGTTAATCCCAAACACAGGTGCAGGTGGGACTGAGCCTTTCCAGAGGAGGAGGGTTTGGGTGGGAGGTCATTTGAGGTAAGTTTCCTGTGAGAGATACCATGTCCAAGAGGCCTTGGGAGGCTGTCAAGGGCTCCGAGCAAGAGAGGTTTGGAAGGTGTCCTAGGTCACAGCAGCATGTAAGCTGACCCTCCTTCCCTGGGCACAGCTCAAGAAGGGGAACCGAGAATGTGAGCAGATTCTTCATGACGTGGAGCTGCTCAGCAGCCTTGCCCTAGCCCGAAGTGCCCAGTTCCTGTACCCGGCAGTCCAGCTGCAGCGCCTCTGGAGGTCAGGTACCCCTTCCTGCTGGCCCCTGACCTCTCACCCTGCCATGGCCTGCCTCTCCCAGCCTTCCCTGTCTCTGCCTTTGGTCCCTGTAGGCTCCTACTCCTCAACCAGTTCCATGATGTGGTGACTGGAAGCTGCATTCAGCTGGTGGCAGAAGATGCCATGAACTACTATGAAGGTGAGGTCAACCTTCCTACCAGTCCCACTGCTCTCGGCCAAGTGGGACCCACTGCTCACCCACGGCCGAACCCATCTCTCTTCAGACATCCGTTCTCATGGCAATACGCTGCTCAGTGCTGCAGCCGCAGCCTTGTGTGCTGGGGAGCCAGGTCCCAAGGGCCTCCTCATTATCAACACACTGCCCTGGAAGCGCACAGAAGTGTTGGCACTACCCAAGCCTTGTGGGGCTCACAGCCTAGGTATGAGCTGAAGGGGAAAGCTGGTCCTGCAGCAGGAGAAACTAAGGCTAGACAGCATGGCAAGGATACTCCCCAGGGGTTTCTATCTTAGGGTACCCCAATCTGGAAGAAATCTATATGCAATCCCATCCAACTTATCCTTAACCTGAGCAAGGTTTCTAGAACGTCAGAGAGGCTACACTGATGCTCAGGCCTTGTCCCCAGCCCTGGTGACAGTGCCCAGTATTGGCTATGCTCCTGCTCCCACCCCTACTTCACTGCAGCCCCTCCTACCCCAGCAGCCCGTGTTTGTGATGCAGGAGGTAAGTCCTAGCAGCGCCCAATGGGGGTGAGGCCTAGTCTGGGATTCTCCTAGGTCTGAAGCAAGGGGCTGGGGCACTGCACAGCTTTGGGAGGGTTGGGCTAGGGGTAGGGAACACTACTCACTCAGCTCAAGAACCCTCCCCTCCAAGACTGACGGTTCCGTGACGCTGGACAATGGCATCATCCGGGTGAGACTGGATCCAACTGGCTGTCTTACTTCCCTGGTCCTGGTGGCTTCTGGCAGGTGCTGACCCTTTGCTATTCTTAATCCCATGCCCAGCTAGTTCATCCAAGGCTGTACCATCTTCCCTCTGTTCCCTAGCCACTGTACCATCCAAGTAGTCTACAAGAGCCTCTAGGCTGGAACCCACATATGGGGCAGGGTAGGCTGGGCTAGCAGTACCCTGACCCCTGGCCTTAATTTAACCTGCCCCATCAAGTCTTGCTGGAGAGACCACCAATCCCTATGTCCTTCCAGGGAAGCCATTGCTGAGGGTGCCCTGGGGAACCAGTTTGTGCTGTTTGATGATGTGCCACTGTACTGGGATGCATGGGACGTCATGGACTACCATCTAGAGACACGGTACTTACTGGGCAGGTACCATCTAGAGACACGGTACTTACTGGGCAGGTACTTACTGGGCAGGTACTTACTGGGCAGGTACTTACTGGGCAGGTACCATCTGGAGACACGGTACTTACTGGGCAGGGCAGGGAGTCGCTATATATACATGTTTCTCTGGCCTAATGCCTCCCACCTCCATCCCACAGGAAGCCTGTGCGGGGCCAGGCAGGTACCCTGGCAGTAGGCGCTGAAGGTGGCCTTCGGGGTAGTGCCTGGTTCCTGCTACAGATCAGCCCCAACAGTCGGCTCAGCCAGGAAGTCGTGCTGGATGTTGGTTGCCCCTATGTCCGCTTCCACACGGAGGTAAAAACGGCAAGGCAGTGGCCGCCTTTCCCAGCTATGGCTGGAGAGGAGGCCTAAGACTCTTGTCTTGTCTTCCACTCCACTTCCAGGTGCACTGGCACGAGACCCACAAGTTCCTGAAGGTGGAGTTCCCAGCTCGAGTACGGAGCCCCCAGGCTACCTATGAGATCCAGTTTGGGCACCTTCAGAGGCCGACCCACAACAACACCTCCTGGGACTGGGCTCGCTATGAGGTCTGACATGGGGACTGGGTGGGGCTTGGACTCACCTGGGGCTGAGGAGCGATTGTTTGTGGGTTGAGGAAAGAGGAAGACAATGACTGACACCTGTGGTTTCTAACATGGGCCAGGCATTTGCTACTTGTTTTCCTTTGGTCTGGTACTATCGCCACTGTTACCATTTCACAGATGAGGCAGCAGGCAGACAGGTGGGATGGCATATCCCAAACTTCCTAGAGTGGCAGCTAGGATGCAACCATGGGCTCCCAACTGAAAAGGGCTCTGGGATGGAGCCACCCACAGGCCTTGGGTCTGCCCTTCAGGTGTGGGCTCATCGCTGGATAGATCTGTCCGAGTGTGACTTTGGGCTGGCCCTGCTCAACAACTGCAAGTATGGAACGTCAGTACGAGGCAACGTCCTCAGCCTCTCACTGTGAGTGCAGCGCCCGCCCGCCCTCTCGGCTCAGGGCTGGCTTGGGTCTGTGGGAGCTTCCTGTGCTGTGCTGAAACTCCGGGCCTCCCTCCCTCTCACTCCAGGCTGCGTGCACCCAAGGCTCCAGATGTTACTGCTGACATGGGGCGCCATGAATTCACTTATGCCTTGATGCCACACAAGGGTATGTACCAGGGAAGCATGGCCCAACCTCTGCCCTTTCCTGAGGTAAGGGGTAAACCAAGGCATAGGGTAAATGGAGGCAGCCCAGCCCCGTATCTCCTCCAGAGGCACTGTGGGGAGCTCCCATGATCCAATGTGTTTCTTTCTGGTCATACTCAGGTTCTTTCCAAGAAGCTGGTGTTATCCAGGCTGCCTACAACCTCAACTTTCCCCTCTTGGCACTGCCAGCTCCAGGCCCAGCCCCTGATACCACCTGGAGCGCCTTTTCCGTGTCTTCACCAGCAGTCGTGTTGGAGACCATCAAGCAGGCAAGGGCAGAATAGACTGAGGAGGTTCCTGGGGTGCACAAGGTCTTGGCCCCGCCTTCCTCTACTGTCCTGCCTTCCTCTACTAGGCCGAGAAGAGCCATCAGCACCGCACACTGGTTCTAAGGCTGTATGAGGCTCATGGCAGCCATGTGGACTGCTGGCTACACACATCATTGCCTGTTCAGGAGGCCACCCTGTGAGTGGACATACTGTACAAGGTAGAGGTGGGAGCTCTGCCCTTGTCGGTCCTTATGGCCTCTCCTATTCTCCATCTAGTTGTGACCTCCTGGAGCAGCGAGACCCTACCGGTCACCTGTCCCTTCAGGACAACCGCCTGAAGCTCACCTTTTCTCCCTTTCAAGTGAGGTCCTTATTGCTTGTGCTTCAGCCTCCAGCAAACTGAGTCTCGGCTGTGGAAAGCTTTGGGGGCTCCTCGTCTCCACCTCCCAAGTCTGAAGCATCTTGTGCAATAAATGCTTAGATCAGCAGCCCTGTGGTCATGCCTTGCTGTCTCTCTTAGGGCTGCTGTGCATGGGCTATAAGGAGGAGGGAGAGAGTGTTTCCAGGCGCAGACCTAAGGTTACCCGTGTGTGTGTGTGTGCGGGGTCTGGCTTATGGCCCCCATCTGAGATACTGGAGACCTAAGGTGACCATAAGCCGAGGGACTTCAAGATAAAAAGTTGCTTCTGTCAGCAGAGGGAATACAGCTGAACAGGAGGCCTGGAGCATGCCACTCCCTGACCCCCACATATGGCAGCTTGGCCGCCTGAGCCCAGGTCTGCAGAGAGGCTGGCCCTGCAGAGGCAGAATGTCCTCTGATAGTCAGAGCTGAGTATATGTGGGGGAGGCAGGGAGGCAGGGAGTTACATATATAAATAGAGCCATGCAGACAGCCTTTCCAGCCTGGCTTTCTCATACGGTATATATGTAGCCAGCCCAAGAAGCACTGAGAAGTTCAAATTTATTAATTTGATAATGGTTTTCACTTGGGATAGCATACATTTCCAACACTTTGGGAGGCAGAAGCAGGCAGATCTCAGAGCTTGAGGCCAGCTTGGTCTACAGCATGAGTTCTAGGACAGCCAGGGCTACACAGAGAAACCCTTGTCTTGAGAAAATAAACGGTAGCAAATCAGCAGGGTGTGGTGGCTCAGCTCACACCTGCAAATCCCAGTGACCATGGAAACGAAGCAGGAAGATCAAACAGGAGGAGTTCAATGTCATCTTCAGGTACATATGGATTCAAGGATAGGACACAGGAGACCCCACCTCAGACAACAGTTGTGCAGGAAAAAAATCACAGGGCCCAGGGCATGTAGCCCTACAAATACTGGTTCTAGGGATTCAGACATTCCCCTAGATTGATAGCAAGTCATCAGGGAAGGATACCTCTACCTATGAGGCTGAAATCTCCCCAGCCTCCCTGGGTTGAGTATCAGGCTTACTCTTTGGTCCTCTGTGGCGGCCTGTGGGGAGGGCAGGTGAGGCAGTGGCTTTGTGTCCTCCCCCTGTTGGCCCTGCCTTACCTCCCATCCTCCCTGATGAGCCACTCCCTGGCTCTTTCTTCCCAGCTCAAGGAGGATGCTGCAAACAGCTCACCTGTGCTCGCCCGTCTCCCCCTTCTCTTTCCTTTCTCAGGGACTGCAGGGGTTTCCAGGTTTTGTGGGAGGCTGGCCCCTTCAGACTGTTGAGGTACATTCTTAGGACAGTGCTTCCTGGCCCTCTGAGTCCTGGAAATGGACTTGCTTGGAGGGTCCTGGATGGAGAAGATGGTCCTTCCTGGGTTTTCCTCCTAGCAGTTCACTGCTTCCTAGCAGTTAGGACCCACCACTGACATGCCTGACTAGGCCCCAATGGGCAGGAGCAAGTCATACCTCTTTTCTGTCCTCAGCCTCCAGCTGTGTTTCCTGTGACTTCTTTTTTCGGGATCTGCCCCCTGTAGAATGTTCTACTGGAGCTAGCGAGTCCTAGGGCTTCAGCCCCTCAGACTATTACTGCTGGGTGATCCCACGGTTGGAGAGGGATGGGAGAATGAGTATCCAAGGCCCATGGTTTTCTCAGCTCTTTATCTCTTACATTATGAGCTACTTACCTTTGGGTGCCAAGGGTCCAGGATCACCCTAAAATAGAATGGGGACAACTTGAGTCAACCTGGTCTGGTGAAGGGGCAGTTTTCCTTGGAATGGCAAGGCCATACCCTTACTCATCTCTATGTGACTCAGACCTCTAGCTTCTCTACCTTGTTTTCCCACCAGCTTCATGGGAGGTCTCTACCCCACCAGCTTCCCTGGGGTCTCCATTTGCCAATGTGAATACAGGGCTCGAACCTGGAACCAAATGGTACGGCCATGCCGGTCTCTCAGGGAGCTCATGCCTGGCACAGCATAGCACCGAAGCCAGGCTCGAAAGGCAGCAAAATCTTCCTCTCCACGCTCTGGCCCATAGCCTTTGCCCCCTGAGAGACAGAGGAACTTGGTCAGAGGTGAACGGGTCTTGTGAGGTGGGAGGAACAGAGAGCCTGGTTCAACCTGATTCGGGTCTCAGCTAAAGAAACTGATAGACAGGGGTTGGGGATTTAGCTCAGTGGTAGAGTGCTTGCCTAGCAAGTGCAAGGCCCTGGGTTCGGTCCCCAGCTCCAAAAAAAAAAAAAAAGAAAAAAAAAGAAAAAAAAAAAAAAAAAAAAGAAAGAAAGAAAGAAACTGATAGACAAAGTCAGGCCACACTGCCTCCTCCCACTGTGACTAGGCCTGTGTCCTCCCTCTCTTGGTCCTGGCCTCTCCATCAGCAAGGGTGACTCTTGCCCCACCTGCTGCATGGGGGCTGGTAGAAAGTGGAAACTTGCCAAGAGACCTGGCCTGTTAAACAAACTCCCATCCCTCGGTCCAGGACAGCTGTCCAGCATCTCACAGAGGCTAAAGCAGAGACCACCGGCCATCTTGACCTCCCCAGGCCTCACCCAGCTGAACCACTTCCTTGGGCACCAAGTGACACAGTTCCAGCAGGTCTGGGTTCTGCAGTTTGGCCTTGACCTTCTGGCTCAGGGTCAGCTCTGGGCTCTGAAGGGGGTATGTATGAGCAGAAACAAGGGGTCAACACAGGGTACTCACCCTGCCTCCCATGCCTCTCACACTGAAGGCAGTAGACGTCTCTAAGCTTGGCAAGCCCTTTAATGTGGGTGGCACCCACTCCACACACATGGTGAGCTAAGGTAGACACATTACCCATCACCCTTGCCACCCACTCTAGCAGGAGAGCCAGCACACATGAGCGTGCACACTGTCCTCACCAGCCGGCACTGTTGCAGGGCCTCTAGAACTGTACGGGCCTTCTCAAAAGGGGGGATCTTCAGCCTGGAGTGGTGGGGAGGACCCAGGCTAAGTAGTGATGTGGTCACCCGTGTCCCACCCCAGCCATTGTACCCATAGCCTGCCTGCTGACCGATACAAGATCTCTGCCCGCAGATAGTTGCCGATTCCATTGAAGAACCTCTGGTCCAACAAGGCCTCGCAGATGGGCCGGTCAAAGGCTTTGTCCGATAGGTTCCGAAGCACGTTCTCTCTGGAGGGACATAGACTGGATGCATGAGACCCATCCCACCTCCCAGGATAGGGAAGAAGGGATGGGGAGTCTGTTCCTGAGTGCAAGAAGAAACCATCCCAGCTCCCTCTGGTCTCAGTACTGTTTGGGGAGCTGGAGCCTCAGTTTTTCTATTTGTTAAATGGGAAAAACCCAGGATTAAGTTTATTTTTAAAAAATCAAAAACTTGTTCAGTCATGGTGGTTTTCACCTGTAAATCCTAACACTGGGAGGCCGAGACAGAAGAATAGAAGTTTGGGGCCAGGCAGGGCTATAAAAAAAGACCCTGCACACACACACACACACACACACACACACACACACACACACACACACACGGATGGTGTGAAGTACCAAGGCATGGTGGCAGCCCAGTAATCCTAACACTGGGAAGACTGAGACAGTACCCCTACTGCCCTGAGGATGTAGCAAATGCCAAGCCATCCTGGAATAGAATGAAGTCCGGTCTCAGCCTGCCCCCACCTTCTCAAAGTATGAAGGACTAGCAGGTGTTGGGCGTGACTGTGATGAATCCTAAGATTTTTTAAAAAAGAAAGAGAAAGAGAAAGGAAGGAAGGAAGGAAGGAAGGAAGAAAAAAGAAGGAAGGAAGAAAGAAAGAGAGAGAGAGAGAGAGAGAGAGAGAGAGAGAGAGAGAGAAAAGGAAGCTTCACTGCGGTTCTGACCTCCATCCCCAAGGCACCCAGCTGGTGGACTATGGAAACAGCTTTGAGTCTATCAAGAGACTCAACTGAACCAGCAGCCAAGCAGCCTATGGTCCTCAACTTCCCAGAAAAGACCAAAAAACAGTAACCCAGGCCTTTAGGCAAGCCAGGAGTCAAGTGCTTCTGTGACACCAGAGATGTGACCAAGTCTAGGGCTCCTCTGAGGCACACCATCTATTATTCCCAGGGAGGAAAATGAGAATGTGCCAGGTCGACTCTAGGCCTGCACCCCTCAAGTTCTGGCCAGCAAGGCTTTCCTCCAAGATTGAAACAGCTGGCTCAGTTTCCATCAGCCAAATCCCAACCTAAAGGTCACTTCCTTAGAGTGGCCATGCCGCCTGTGCTTGGTCAAAGCCTCCTGGCCCCATCTTACCTGCGCATCATTAGTTGGTGAACGAAGGAATCTCGTGTTTGCTTTGCCCACTGCTGTCCCCTACAGAGCCTGTCTCACAGCAGATACTCTTATTGCCTCTTTAGAGGCAAGTTCTGATGACAGGGACAGTCACAGAGGAAACTCCAGAGCATAGACAGGTAAGCAGCCAGGTCAGAGAACCAAAACCTGACTTAGAAACTCAGTCACTAGGCTATCCTCTCCCCCACTGCGCAGGTGTGTTTCTTAAGTACTATGAAAGCCTCGGGCCTTCCTTGATAGCCTGCTGGGCTGCGGGCGCAGGTCTAATGCGAAATGTTTCTTTGTCCTCAGACCTTCCGCTGGTCTCCATCCTTTGGACCGCCCTCTCACAGTTTTGCCTGCCCTGACACCATCTCAATAGATGAGGGACTGAGGCTTAAGAGGCTGGGATTTATTTCTTATTGGTCTGGTACTCCACATACGCAGTCCTACCTGAACCGTTCATACTCCAACAAGACACAGGGTCCGCGGCCTGGCTGCCATTCACCTCCAGGGTCCCAGTGGCCAAAGCGGCGGATGTCTACGAAGCAAAGGGCAAGCCGGGGGGCAGGTGGGGCCGTATAGAAACGTAGATGGGCGTGGCGCGGCAGTGCTTCTGCGGGTACCAGCTGGAAGGATCCAGACATACCAAAGCGGAAGACAAGGGACAGTGGTTTCTGAGGGGGATGGGACCCAGGCAGGGGGCTCAATGTCAAGCGCAGCTCCTTGCCTCGGGCTAAAGCTGAGATGTGGTAGGCACTGCTCTCAAAGGGCACCTCCGGGTTTCGGCTGACAGAGGACTTCTCCACACACCCACCGAATACCAGCCCTTTACATATCTCATTCACAAAGTGGCTGGCCAGGTGCAGCTCTGGGCCCTCCGGCATTCTGAAGGAGGAATGGCTGGGCCCTGTGGTAGGAAGAGGACAAGGTTGTGCCAGAAGATGTCTTGTTGAGAAGGAATTATCACCAAGTTTTTACAGAGGAAAAGTCGAAGACGCAGGGTCAGAAAGGATAGGCAAAGAAATGGTGGCCTGGTCACCCATCCAAGCTACTGGGCCCTGGGAAGCTGAAGTTGGGACTCAGCGTGGCTGTCTTGCTCACTAATGCTGTCCTTCCATGGCCTCCACACCTTGCTTTAGAATACAGTTCAGGGGGTTGGGGATTTAGCTCAGTGGTAGAGCGCTTGCCTAGCAAGCGCAAGGCCCTGGGTGGCCCTGGGTTCGGTCCCCAGCTCCGAAAAAAAGAAAAAAAAAAAAAAAAAAAAAGAATACAGTTCAGATCCTTGCTGGAGCCTATTATCTTGTGTCCTCCAAGCTCCCCTACCCACCTACAAACCTGTTCCTCGCCATCTCCTGGCCTTTGCCCCTACTGTGCCTCCATCCCGCATACAGTAGGAAGTTTGAAAGGGGCTTTCTTTCTCCCTTGACTTAGGAGCTCCCAAAGTTCAAAACTTCTCAGCATCTGTTCTGGCCTCTACCTGTTGGCACTCCAGAGGCAAAGCTCTCATCATTCATCAACCAGAGCTTAATCTGGCCCTGAGTCTGTCTAGCATCCATGGAGGTAGAAACTCAAATGTGTGTTGGGCCAATGGGATTGACCTAGCCTGCCACCCAGCCAGAACAGAGGCTCTCTTCCAGCTGCCTTCTAGTCAGGACAGGAAGCAGAACCAGGAGGAGGGACTGCTCCATCAGTGCTCAGCCCAGTTCTCATAGACCCCAGGGGTCCCAGGAAGGACGGGGCTCTGGCTCTTTGCCCTCATCCCCCACCCCGCTTCGATCTGAGGCGAAGGTTTATCTAAAGCAGACGCTTTGCGCGGCTTGGCACCAAAAAAGGGTTCGGTTTGCGGAAAACCTACAGAGTTTTAGTTTTGCGAGGTGTACGATAGCACACACACTCCCAACAAAATTTGGGGTTTTCTCTCTTTCCCGGACTCCCAGATCCTTTAGATCTTCAGCTCTAGTGAAGGACCCGAACCGCCCCATCAAAGCTGGATACCTGCTCCGGTTGCTGCTCAACCGGGGGGCAGCATCAGTAAGGGGTTAATCCCAGTCGCCTGCCAAACTTCAGAGCACGCTGGGAAAGGACAAAACCGTCCTGATACCTGCTGGGAAGTGTAGTTCCTCAGGCAGGCGGCGTAGTATGGAATGGAGTTCCTTAGTTGTGAAAATCCCGGGTGTTGGGCAAGCTTTGGAGACGTCGCGTGACCCGGAGGAAGAACCCGATCGTGACCGAAAGAACCCGTCTTACGGTGAGCAGAGCCTCGGTCAGAACTGGTGCCAGGAGTCGCAGCTGCGTCTGCAGTTGAAGTCACCAGTTAACCTAGCCAGGATTGACACCAGCAGCCGGAAATGGCAATGACTGTGTAGAGCCACATGCAGCGGTATATGCAAGACATACATACACAGATGCGTGATAAACAATCCCTGGGGACCCAAGATGGCCGTGTCAGTGAGCAGTCAGATGTAACATATAAACAACTTTATCACCGCCTGTGGGGGTGGGAGTGGGGGTGCATCCGGCAATAACACAGGGGTTTCTCTCTGGGGAGGCGTTTAGGTAAAGTCAGGAGTTGGGCACAAAAGTTCGGTCTGACTGTCACAACCTCAGGCAAAAAAGAAAAAAAAAAGTGTAGACAAGATACCTTTTACCAGGCACAAGGGATCAAATCAAAGTGCAGGAGCAGAAGCTGAGGAAGGCCTGTGTGGCTGCAGCAGGGGTGTGTGGTGGTGGGTATGTTAGGTGAGGACAAGAGGAGAGAGAAATATTGGTAGGGCTGAGCCTCAAAAGTCCCTGGGAGGTGGAAGCAGCATTATTAAAGTATAAACGAGAAAGAAAACCTCTTCAGGGTGCTTTGTGCCGACCAACAGCCGTGACCCACCCTTTTACACACTATTATTTTTCTCGCTCCTCTTCAGGGTGCCTTGTGCCATGGTTCACCCTTTACACACCATTTTTCTGGCTCCTCCAACCGCCCATTTATTCACTTCTTTTACTTATTTTTTGTTTTGTTTTTAGGAGAGGAAGGTTAAAGAAAGCGTCTTGCTATGTATTCCTCATAGGCCTGGAACTCAGACTGGCCCCCAACTTACCCTTTTCCTCTCTCTTCTGCATCCTCAGTGAAAACTGGGGTTACAGGTATGGGCCACGGTTGTGGTTTGAGTGAGAGTGGCCTCCATAGGGCTTGTATTTTTTGAATACTTGGCCCCCACTTGGAGGAACTGATTGGGAAGGATTAGGTGGTGTGGCCTTACAAAAGGTGGGGATGGATTTTTGAAGTTTCAAAAGCATAAACCATTCCCAGTCAGCCTCAGCCCCTACCTCCTCCTTGTGTCTCTACATGTTAGCTCTTAGCTGTTGCCAGCACCATGCCTGCTTTCCAGGTGCCCTGCTCCTGGCCATGGTGGCCACATACTCACCCACTGAAACTTTAAGCCCCATAAACTCCTCTATCTTTCCTTGGTCGTGGTGTTTTGTCAAAGAAATAGAAAACAGGACAACTGCTATGCCTGGCTAGAGTATGATTTTTTTAAAAAAGACTTTATTTCTTTTTATTTCATGTATGTGTTTGGCTACATGTATGTGTGTGTGTGTGTGTGTGTGTGTGTGTGTGTGTGTGTGTGTGTGTGTGTGATCTGTATACCTGTCTGGTGCGCTCTGAGTCTAGAGAAGGGAATCAGATCCCTGGAGCCAGAATTATAGGTTGTTGTGCTCCACCATATGGTGCTGGGAGCCAAAATCAATCCGGTCTTCCGAAAGAGCTCTCTCTCCAGACCTGACGTATGAGGGGTTTTTGTTTGTTTTTCTGTTGTTTTGGTTTTTTTTTCTGTTTTTTGAGACAGGGTCTCATTATATAGCCCTAGCTGACCTGAAACTTGCTCTGTAAATCAGGCTGGCTTCAAACTCAGGGATCCACCTGCCTGTGCTGGGATTAAAGGTGTGTGCTGCCACCCCAGGTGGAGAGTGACAAAACCTGGTAATTACACAGCTGCTCCCACACTCACAGCAGCCCTAAAGAGGAAACCACCTCAGTACACACCCACGAATGATACATAGTTTACATTTTTTTTAAAGATTTATTTATCCATTTTATGTGAGTACACTGTAACTGTCTTCAGACACACCAGAAGAGGGCATCAGATTCCATTACAGATGGTTGTGAGCCACCATGTGGTTGCTGGGAATTGAACTCAGGGCCTCTGGAAGAGCAGTGAGTGCTCTTAACCGCTGAGCTATGACTCCAGTCCGATACATAGTTTAAAACACATCTCTTGGGGCTGGAGCGATAGCTCAGTGGTTAAAGCACTCGCTGCTCTTCTCCTACTCATGCCAAGCATAGTGGGTTTAGTTGTTTTTCTCTCGCCATGGCATGGAAAAGTAACTTTTATTCTTCTGATGCTCACTGCCTCTGTCTGCTAACCTAGGCTTAGTTCTGGAAGCTTCTAGGCTCCGTACCATCTAATCTAAGCCTAGAATGTTTTCAGCCTCTGAGACTTCTCACCCTTTCTAGTTCTTTCTGGTCTCTGGCCAACTGATTGGACTCAGATGTTCTAGCTCAAACTCCTCTCCAAGATGACTGATTCAACCTGGCTTCTCTCAGTTTCTTACTGAGTTGCTCTGCTTGGCCTCAGATTAACTCTGGCGATCTGTTCTAATCCTCTGGCGCCTTCTCATTCTCTGGCTCATTCTGTCTTCGCCTGTGTCTAGTTTGTTCTCTCTCTGCAACCTGTCTTTGTACAACTGTACAACTTTCAAAAGTTCAAAAGGTTGCCTCCTGCTCTCTCTGCACTGCCTCTTAAGTAGCTTCCCTTTCCTCTGTCTCCTCATGAGAGCTGGGAATGTTCTATTCCGTCAAATCTTTCTCTGATTCATCACTTTGTCTGCCACTCAATTAGACATCCTGTTGTAAGACCCCCCCCCCCCGAAATGGCCCTACCTCAGGAGCGCCACCCACAGAGCACAGACTGACAAAGTGACCACTGCAATAGCATGAGGGTATAAAGTTTTTTAATCCTCCACGCAGGGAGAGGCAACCCCGAACCCAAAAAGCACACAACTTTTATCCCTTACAGAGGGCAGACTTCGGGGCTGGAGAGATGGCTCAGTGGGTCAGAGCACTGAGTGCTCTTCCAGAGGTTCAATTCCCAGCAACCACATGGTGGCTCACAACCATCTGTAATGGGATCCGATGACCTCTTCTGGTGTGTCTGAAGACAGCTACAGTGTACACACATACATACAGTAAATAAATAAAATCTTTTTTTAAAAAAAGGGTTGGGGATTTAGCTCAGTGGTAGAGTGCTTGCCTAGCAAGCGCAAGGTCCTGGGTTCGGTCCTCAGCTCCGGAAAAAAAACAGAGGGCAGACTTCAGCAACAGGGTTAGCTGGCCCATTCTCATTGGTGGTACACAGGGCAAAGGATCTGGTCAGGTACTGACTGGCCTGCTCAAGGGGCTATTCTTGGCTCAGTTGGTCACTTTCCTCATCCAGCCCTACACCTGGCCATGGAGAATCCTTGGGAAAGGGCTAAGTTGGCACATCCATTGGTGGGTGGGGAGGGGTGAACTGGGTGGTTGGGCAGGGTCAGGATATCATCTTGTGGTCGTTCTTGGAATCTACATCAGGGAGGAGTAGGGGGAACAATTGTTTTTGTTTTGGCTAGTTTCCATTAAGCCTGGTCACTCTGACCTCCAAGACCTTGCTCCTGTATTCCCAGAACTCCGTTCTTACAGCTTTGTTTCTTGCATCTATGAAACTTATTTTTTCAATCCTTTCAAACATGAGTACTTCCTTCTACAAACTAACTTTACTCTTATTGTTTGGGATTAAGGATGTGTACTAAGGGTGTGTCTGTAGTCCAGCCAGAGGGATTAAAGCTGTGTACTAAGGACTGAGCCACCATACAACTAGAAACAGGCTTTTTCAGTAAACAACACAATCTCAGGCTTCACAGTGTGATCAAATATCCTGCAACAATGACAGAAGACCATGACCAAGCACACATATATGGTAGCTCATAACCTCGGCTCCAAGGGAATCTGAAACTCCCCATCTCACCAGGCAGCTGTACTCACATGTTCAAGCATGAACTAGCAAGCTCACACACACATGGGGTGGGAAGGGAAGGTAGTAAAAATAAGTCTTAAGAATCACAGCACATGGATATAACCAGAGTGGAATATTGTTCACTGCCTGCCTCAGGCAGCAGCATAGGTAATTTTGAGGAGACTCACAGAAGGGCAAACCCTGAGACTTCATTTATGTGAGAGGTCCACATTAATTAAACACACAAACAGAGTAAGGAGAATGACCGTAGAAGGGAGGGAGAGGAAGTCGATAGTAGAAATAAAGTTTCAGTTGCAAAGATGAGCCAGGGCAGCACGTCATCTGTAGCTAACACTCTTGTACAACAAAGCTTTAGTGGGATGGCTCTTGTGTTGAATTCTTTTTATTATCGTCGTGCCGTGTATATGATGGGGGCGTTCGCAGACACCGGTGCATATGTGGAGGCCAGGGCATCCCTTGCAGGAATCAGGTCTCTCCTGCCAGTTGAAGCAGCCTCTCTTTCTATGCTATTGTTCTGTACTTCAGGATAGCTACCCCAGAGTTTCTGGACAATTCACCTGCCTGAACCTCCCATTTTGAGTGCTGGGGTTATAGATGCTTGCTACCACAGCCTGCTTTTTTTTTTTTTTTTTAAGATTTATTTATTTATTATATGTAAGTACACTGTAGCTGTCTTCAGACACACCAGAAGAGGGCACTGGATCTCATTACAGATGGTTGTGAGCCACCATGTGGTTGCTGGGAATTGAACTCAGGGACTCTGGAAGAGCAGTCAGTGCTCTTAACCGCTGAGCCATCTCTCCAGCCCTATATCCTGCTTTTAAAAAACAAAACAAAACAAAACAAACCAAACATAGGTTTCCAGGATCAGAAAGCAAACGCCTTTACCCCTGAGCCATCTTGCTGGCCCGTGTTAACTGTTCTTGTCACAAACCAGGGAGTATATTTTATCTTCTGCTCCCAAATTTGCCCATGCAGTTATTCTCGGTAGCTCATTCTTTTTGAAAACCAAATATTCTCCTGTGTTGACAAGCCACTTTGTTTATGCAGTTCCCCCCAGAGAACATCTGGGTATACGCATGATTGTTTCTTCACCACCATGCAAATATCCACTTTCATATCAACATTTTAAAAATCTTAAAAAACAAAACACAGGGTCTTACTATGTAACCCTGGCTTTCCAAAAACAAAACAAAACAAAAAAACAAACAAAAAACAGGGTCTTGCTATGTAGCCCTGGCTTTCCTGGCTCTGTAGATCGGCCTGGCTTTGAACTCCCAGAGCTCCACCTGTCTCTGCTTCAGCAGTGCTGGGCTTGATGGTATGGACTACCAGACCCAGCTTTACTTTTTTTTTCCTTTTCTTTGGGTTTTCCAGACATGGTTTCTCTCTGTTAGCCCTGCCTGTCCTGGAACTTGATCTGTCCAGGCTGGCCTCAACTCATAGAGATCCTCCTACCTCTGCCTCCTGAGACTAAAGGTGTGGCCACTGCTGCCCAGCGTCCCAGCTTAACATTTTAAAGTTGCTTTTTACCAAGTGAGAGCGGGGCCCTGAGTGTGTATCTGTGAAGGTCAGGGAACAATTTTCTGGAGTTCATTCTTCCCTTCTCTATGTAGACCTCAGAGATTATACTCAGGTCACCAGACTTGGGGGCAGTGATCCACTGAGCCATCTCACGGGACCCCCTAGTCCCTAATCAACATTTCATCCAAAGGTTTCTAACCTTTGATGATTTGCCACAATGAACAATTTTTGTTTATTTGTAGTGAGGATTGAACACAGGGTCCCTGAACCCTGCTCAAACTCTCTACCTTTAAGCTATATCACCAGTCTTTTAAAAAAAGATTTAAGACAACAGTTTTAGTAAGTTTGTGCAAACTCCTGCCATCCTCCTGTCTCAGTCTCTCAAGTACTGAGATTAGGGATGTGAACCACTTGCCTGGCTAAAAGGTTACAGGGAGGTTAGATTAGAGACCACCACCCCTTAGCCCTTCGCTCTTCATGCTGGAGGCTGAAGCCATTGTGGGCAATGGACCCAGGGAGACCCTATGACCATGCCCAAAATCCTGTTTCAGGATTTCATGCCCTGGAACAGCTGGGATGATGGGCCTAGCTCCCCACTTCCGGTCTAGTTAGCAGTTACAGAATGCCGACTGCCTCCTCCCCCTCTTCCTACTCCTTTTTTGATGTCTCCTGTATCCTACTTACTTGTGTGGCCAGAGCTGGACTAATCCTCTGTCTTCATCTTCCCAGTGCTGGGATTACAGCTGTGCAGCAGTGTGTCTGTCGTAAGCTAGCAGCAGTCACATAGCAACCATTGCAATTTCTGTTACAATGAGTTTCACCTTACTATGACTTTGTTTTTTTGTTTTGATGGGGGGTGGAGTGGATGGCGATGTCTCTCTCTGTGTAGCCCTGACTGTTCAGGAATTCATTAAGTAGATCAGGTTGACCCTTCCTGCCTCTGCTTCCAGAGTGCTGGGATTAAAGGTGTAATTCACCAATACTGGCTAAGATTTTTTTTTTTTTAAGGGAGTTCAAGACCAGTTCTATGTTGTTTTCTTCCTTCCTTCCTTCCTTCCTTCCTTCCTTCCTTCCTTCCTTTCTCTTTTAAGGTTTATTTATTTATTTTATGTATATATATGAATACACTATAGCTGTCTTCAAACATAGCAGAAGAGGGCATCAGATCCCATTCCAGATGGCTGTGAGCCACATGGTTGCTGGGATTTGAACTCAGAACCTCTGGTAGAACAGTCAGTGCTCTTAACCACTGGGTCATCTTCCCAGCCCCTTGTTTCCTTTCTTGGATTGTAGCATCTTTGATAGAAGTGCTATATGTTGTGTTACTTTGTGTTTAGAAAATACCCCTGAAGAAATTCCATCTCTACTTAAAAGCTTTAACAAGTGCCATGTTTAAAGGTCTGGGCCACCACACATGGTGCTTTTAACCAGTTTTTAGGCTAAGATTTTGGTGCAGTAACTGTGTCCAATATGACAAACTATATTGGTATGCTTTAAGGCGTTGGTGTTCCTTCTTGTCATTATGGACTCATGTTTTGGGGTTTTTTTTTTTTTTTTTTTTTGGAGCTGAGGACCGAACCCAGGGCCTTGTGCTTGCTAGGCAAGCGCTCTACCACTGAGCTAAATTCCCAACCCCGGACTCATGTATTTTTAAAGTCTTTCTTCCTAACAATTCTTTATGTATATGAGTGCTGAACCTACATGTATGTTTGTGCACCGTGTGCATACAGTTCTGACCCAGGGGGCCAGAACACATGGGATCCCCAGGAACTAGAGTGACAGACAGCTGGGAGCCGCCCTGTGGGAGCTGGGAATCTAGCCTGGGTCCTCTCATAAAACAGCCAGTGCTCTAACTGCTCAGGTTTCTCTCCATGTCCAGGTTAATTAATTAATTAATTGACTAATTAAAGGTGGTGTCTCACGTAACACAGACAGGCCGGAATGTTGCCGTGGATGACCTAGAAGTCCTGAAACTCCTGACTGCACTTTGGAGTGCCAACGTGAAGCAGGCTAATGCATCCCGCTGCATCCAACATCTTTAACAGCATTGCAGCTGGGAGTGCTGACAAGCAGAAGCAAATCTGACGCCAGCGTGGCCTCTATGGCCAGTTCCAGGTGAGCCAGAGGTACACAGCGAGCCCTAGCTCAAAAAGGAACAAAAGCAAACGACTAGTGTAGTACTTACCCCACATGCAGCTGTTGGGAGAATATTCAGCACCAGGACTTCAGAAATGCAGATGCGCAATTCCTATCCTCAAGAAGCTCAGGGGGCACTAGGCGTCCTTTATGCCGGTAATCCCAATCTGGACCCTTTGCCAAAGGATTATATGAAGCCAGCCTGGGCTATATAATGAGTCCCTGGCCAGCCTGGGCTGCACAGACCCTGACTCAAAAAACAAAACAAAACAAAACCAAAAGCAAGCAAGCAAGCAAACAAACAAACAAACAAAAAACCGACCAACCAAAACAAAACAACACTTAGGCTGGTCAAAGCAACAAATGAATAACAAAATTCCACTGTGCTGTCCCAAGAGCAAAGGCAGTAGCACCCAGGACCCTGTGATGATACAGGAGGGGTGCTGCCTGGGGGGAAGCTACATGGACATGTCTGGGAATTTTTCATGGCATTTCTTAACTTTTTAAAAAAGACAATGTCTCACTCTATAGCCCAGCTGGTAATACATGAGTCAGATCTCCCTTCAGGTAGTGAGATTGGCTAGCTTTTTTGACAGCTTCCTCAAAGCTTTTTTGCAAGGAGCAACTGGCTAGCCTACTCCCATCTTGGGAGACTATGGGTCTTAGTTTGGGCTGCTACAACAAACACCGGACTGAATAGACACATTTCTCAATTCCGGAGTTCAGGAGGTCAAACATGCAGGTGCATGCAGGTTCGGTTCTCTGGCAGGGGTTTTCCTGGCTTGTAAGCAGCCACCTGTTTTCTGCACGTGGCCTTCCTAGATGCACCTACAGAGAGGCAGCTTCAGAATGTGTTGGTGTTATGGTTTGTATATGCTTGGCCCAGGGAGGGGCACTATTAGAAGGTGTGGCCCTGTTGGAGTAGGCATGGCTTTGTGGGTGTGGGCTTTAAAACCCACATCCTAGCTTCCTGGAAGTCAGTACTCTGTGAGCAGCCTTCAGATGAAGATGTAGAACTTTCAGCTCCTCCTGCACCATGCCTGCCTGGATGCTGCCATACTCCCACCTTGATGATAATGAACTGAACCTCTGAATCTGTAAGCCAGCCCCAATTAAATGTCATCCTTAGAAGACTTGCCTTGCTCATGGCGTGTGTTCACAGCAGTAAAACCCTAAGACAGTTGGGGAATGCACGGAGCCATATTGGATTTGGGCCTAGCCGCTTTTTGACTGCATGGTTCAAAGTGACTCTGGGCTGTTTGGCCACAGAGACTCACCCCGAAGATGACTGCCATAAATCTTAAGATTGTTGGATAAAGCCTCTCCCATGAATTTACGGCACAGGAGTATAACATTCAAGGGATGCCTCAGCTCGAGCAGATACCAGTTATCTCCTCAGTCAACACCCAGTGTCTCCACCACCTGACCTCATCGCCTGACTTCTTTGCCTCCAGCTATCACTGCCTATACCCTCATCTCCCCCTCCTTCATATTTCACAAAGGTCACTCCCCCTACCTGAAAGCCTTAAAAGCTGTAACGTTCATCCCAATAAACGAGACCTTGACAACAGAACTTTTGCTTGGTCTCCTTCTTCTCTTCACCCCCATTTTGGCCCACAGGTAGAAAGCCTCTTCGGGATCCTGAATAACTGGGTCCCCGCTGGCGGGGACAGGGGAATATGAATACTCAGCTTGCAACACCTAACCTAACCTGTTGCTAACAAAGAGTTCAGGCATGGATTCCTCTCTTCCTAGCAACAATAGCAAGGAAAAGCTTTTCTCAGCCTTACACACAGGCATCAGTGTCGCTTGCCTGCTGCAAGCCTACAGACAAGGACTGCACAGAAGGGCAGAGCCAAGAGGATCACAAGACAGAGCTGGCACCCCAGCTCACCTATCCGCACACACACTGTCCATTCTGTCCTCAGCCTTTCTGTTGAGCACGTGATGGACAGGCTGGTCAGAATGTCACCTGCTCTCCCATCCCTGGGCTAGGGCTGTGCTCAGTTGGTAGAGAGCTTGCCTGACATGCATGGAGTCCTGGGCTTGTTCCTGCACCATATAAATCAGGCATGGTGTTTGTGGTGGTTTGAATAGGTATGGCCCCCAGAGACTCATTTGTTTGAATGCTTGGCCCATAAGGAGTAACACTATTAGGAGGTGTAGCCTTGATGGGGAAAGTGTGTCACTGCAGGGCTGGCTTTAAGATCTGATATGCTCAAGTTGTGCCTAGTGTGACACACTCTTTCTGCTGCCTGTGCATCAACAGGTAGAACTCTTGGCTTCTCTGGCACCATGTCTGCTTGGATGCTGCCATGCTTCCCACCACGATGATAACAGACTAACCCTCTGAAACCGTAAGCCAGCTCCAATGAAATGTTGTCTTTTATAAGAGCTGCCTTGGTCATGGTGTCTCTTGAGAGCAGCAATGGAACCCCAACCACGTCAGTGGCGCATGACTGCAATCTCAGAACTCAAGATGGAAAGGCAGGAAGAGTAAAAGTTTAAGATCAACGTCAACTAGATCACCAAATTGGAGTCCAACCTGGCATCTGGACTCCTGTGTCAAAATCATCAACAAAAGCCAAGCAAGACCCATACACAGTGCTGTACACTTGTTTATTCTTATTGCCCATAACAATGGTTGACAAGTACTTTCTTTCAAAAGAAAGAAGGCAATTCTGGGGACGATCCCCAGTAGCCCCACCCAGGACTCAAGAGGCCAAGGGCCACCCTTGCAAGAGGAGTGTGGAGGGGAGCCACTCAGTGCAGGCAGGGCGGCTCCACAGAGGCTAGGAACACCCTTCTCAGCCCAAAGCAGTCATCAGGGTCTGGGCTTGCTTCAGTTCTGCAGTAAACAGGAGGGTGCATGAGCAGTGGTAAGGAGCAGAGGCAAGTCTGAGGCCAGCCTGGCCTTTATAGCCAGTTCCAAGTCAGCCAGACCCAGGAGGGGCTCCAACCTCTGCAGGTCCAGCCTTACCTGCCAGGAGAACTTGGAACTTGTCTGCTGAGAGGGACATGGAAACGTGTTGGGCCAGGGAACCTGGAGCAGGCACAAGCTGTAGCTGCAGGTGTACCATGGGCTCCTCCACAGAATGTAGCAGGCTGGAGCTCAGGGTGTAGTCTACCCGCCAGCCCACGCTGGCCAGCCTGTTCACTGCAGGCAAGAAGTTAGGCAGTTAGCAACCAGGCAAGCCACGAAGTTCTCTACCTTAGCCCACAATGATGCTCCGCTCAAACCCTTCCAGGTTGTGGGACCTACAAAGCTCTTGCCTTCCAAGCGAGGCCTGTTGTAGGACAGGTATGAGAATATTCACCATGAACCTCAGAGAAAAGAAAGCTCAGGCCATGGCCATGAGATCCTTGGACAGATCTAAACTCAACTACTCTGTGTGTAATTGTGGTTAGGGCTTCCCCAGGAGCAATAGCATTTGGCTTGTGCATGGACCTTTTAGAGCACAGCCCAGGCCCGCCAGGCTGTTTTCATACTCACCACGTAGGCTACAGGCCCGAAGGTGCTCCTGTAGGGGGCTCTGCTTCTCTTCATAACAGCGGCACAGGCTGGTGGCATGCTCTGCAGGCAGATGGAGCTCTGAGGGGGGCTCTGCTGAGGTGGCCAGTGGAGACTGGCACTGGGCTCAAGAGCTGGGTCTCAGGCTGCAGAGCCCACAGAAGACTGGGACCATCTCAGGGCCAAGAAGAGCATTTTCCAGGAACCCCTACCCTGGGGTCTCCCTCCTGCCTGCTTTCACTGTACCTTTGGGCAGCCCCAGCTGCTGCAGCTCACTGGACAAGGAATCACTGTCCACGCTATGCTTGGCGGCGCTGGAGAGGATGAAACTCAGCACTGCAACCGTGGCCTTCACATCTCCAGACTCTAGAGACCCGCAGGGGATGCAAGGGATGTCAGTGAGGCCCCAACCACCTTCCTGCCCTCATCTCCAGCTTTGGGCCCCAAATCTCTCTCTCTCTTTTTTTTTTTAAAGGTTTATTTATTATATATGAGTACACTGTAGCTGTCTTCAGACACACCAGAAGAGGACATCAGATCCCACTACAGATGGTTGTGAGCCACCATGTGGTTGCTGGGGATTGAACTCAGGACCTCTGGAAGAACTGTCAGTGCTCTTAACCCCTGAGCCATCTCTCCAGCCCCCCAAATCTCTTAAACCCCATTAATTGCTATGGGACTGGCAGGTGGTGGCAGAGGGTGTGGACAGGGCTGACAATATGGTTTTTTTCCCCATACTATTCACCACTGAAGCAGGAGGGTCACGGAAGGCTGTGGTTCCCAGCTCAGGGTACTCACCGAACTTGGCATCAGCAGTAAGCTTCAGGATCTTCTCATACTATGGGGAAAGGAGATCCTATGGGGGTACCAGAGCCCTGTCACCAGCCCCTTGCCCCTGGCCCACATCCTGTGGTGAGAATGGGCTGGGGCTAGAGAAAGAAGGGGATACCCAAGGGGGGAGGCTGAAGAACAGAGTGTTCCGGGCCTCATAAGGTTATCGGACAGTGCGATGTTGGGTCCTGTACTCACGTCAATCCCCTGTCCCAGAAGCTCCTTTAGCACCTGGCTACACAGTAGCCGCAGCTTCACAGAGGACTGAAAAGGACGTCCCGGTTTCAGCAAGACTAACCTACCTTACCCCTCATTGCTGGGGGACTGGCTGAAGGAGGGCCAGCCACGTGACAAGGCCACAGAGCATGGAGATGCCATCCTCAGGGAGATCCTTTCACCACCGCAGCCCGCCCCCAGCTCCCAGTCCCAATCTCCTCCTTCCACCCTCAGGCCGCTCTCCTCCCAACCCTAAGTGAACCAGGGCACTTAACAATTTTGGCCAGTGTGCTGATCTCTGCTAGGACCCAATCGGGACAGTCCAGATCGCCACAGAACCGGAACCTCTGTAAGAGAGGGTAAGGTAGGAAGTCGGGCTGCCTGTGAGGAAATGAGTACTCTTTGTTCTCCCCTAAGTCCGGACTGCCCTGAGAACTCTCTCCCTGCTCACACTGCCACATGACCTCTTCTGACTTTTACTCTCTCTGCTCAATAGACATCAATCGGTGACAATTCTCCCTGAGTGTCGGCCATGCTCTAGTCCCAACAACTTGCTTGATGCTACTTGTTACCCCAGCCCCACTCCTGCCTTCACCTCTGGGCCCTTTCTGATCCTAGGTATTTGTAGGCTTGTTGGCAGTGCTGGGGCTCAAAGTCAGAGCCTCGGGCATGTCTACCATTGAGGAACAGCACCAGATTCCACTTCCCATAATCTAGTTAACAAAGCACTTTGGGCAGCCAGAGGGAATGCTCGCTCTTTTGATAGTGGCGATCCAAGCCCTAGCAAGACCTAATCTTTGCTTGTCTTGCCTGATCTTCACCAAGCTCTAGCGAGACAGGATGTACACTCTCAGGGAGCCTGGGTCTTTCAGAGGCTCCACAGCGGTTTCTTGACTGAGGACACTGACTCTGCCTCTCATCCGGGTAACACAAACTACCCTTCACAGGGCCGCATCTTCAAGAGTCCTAACACTGAGCTCACGGTTCAGGAAAGCCTCTGCGGTTGGAGAAGGACCTACGCCTGCCAATTCTTGCTTCTGATTTGCCCTCCCTTTAGGCGGCTGAAATCCCGATGCCTATTGTAGGCTGGACACTCAGCACGCAGCTCCTGAATGAATGGAATAAAAAAAAACTCAATCCAATCCAAACAAAAACAAAAACCTCTCCCTAGCTCTGGAAAGCAAGGAGAGGTTTCCTAACCAGTCCAAAGCATGTTCTCGTCTTGCCACTCTGCAGCCCGGGAAGAGGGCGCCCCCGGGAGGTCCTCGGGGCCGTGGAGAGTTGGAGAATCCGGGAGGTGGGACCCTCCGGGCCAAGGATGGACGCAGGGAAGCGCGGCTGCGCCTGCGGACTCCGCCGATCCGCCGCACCCAAAAAGGCTCCAGTAAAGATTGTCTCCTTACGCTCCTGGAGTCACCGAATCCCTTACTTGCCCGATACCCAGTTTCCCATCTTCCCTAATCCCTCACCATGATGTCAGGAGACCCAATCCAGGGCTTCTTCCGGCTTGACCCAGGTCAGCTGACTCCGTGATCACATGACACCGACTGGTCCAGGGAGGGCGGACCGTTATGGCAGCCAATTGAGAATGCGTACTCCTCTACGTCCAGACCCCTGTCCAGGAACAACCAGTCTTCTCGCGTTTTGCCAGGATTATCAAAGCAGGAGGGAAATAGTTCCATTAATTATTTGGAGGCAGGATCCCATGAACCACGAGCATTGAGTTGGGTTCCATGTTTTTCCTCTTAAGCAATACCCTTATTTAAAAAAAAAAAAAACTATGGACTACCGACAAAATGGTTTTTTTTTTTCCTCCATCTTTATTAATTTGGGTATTTCTTATTTACATTTCAATTGTTATTCCCTTTCCTGGTTTCCGGGCCAACATCCCCCTAACCTCTCCCCCTCCCCTTCTATATGGCTGTTCCCCTCCATCCTTCCCCCGCCCCCGACAAATATTTTTTTTTTAGATTTATTCATTTATTATATATAAGTACACTGTAGCTGTCTTCAGACACACCAGAAGAGGGCATCAGATCTCTTTACAGATGGTTGTGAGCCACCATGTGGTTGCTGGGAATTGAACACAGGACCTCTGGAAGAGCAGCGTGTAACCCTTTCACACATCTCAGTCCTTCACAGATTACTCTTAACCGCTGAGCCATCTCTCCAGCCCCCGACAAAATGTTTTTTAATGAAAATCTTAGGTGTGCCCAGGGCGTGAGGACACACAACTGAAATCCCAACACACTGGTAAAGCAAGAGGATCAGAAGTTTAAGACAGCCCGGATTACAGAGTGAGACCTTGGTCTCCCCCAAACCTAAAACTGCCCAAATGGCTTAGAGTAACACCCAAGTTTGGACCCCAGAACCCTGTATAAAGGTGGAAGGAGAGAGCCAACTCACAAAAATTGTTCTCAACCTCCCTCCACATATGTACTGTGACACAAGTATGCCCACGCTTGCATCATACACACACACACACAGAGAGAGAGAGAGAGAGAGAGAGAGAGAGAGAGAGAGAGAGAGAGAGAACAAAGCATAAAAAACCATTTCATCGTGGAAGTTACAGCATGTCACAGTGTGTCCCATAGTTTATCCCTCTGTCCACACATCTTCACTTGCAAATGTTCATTGCAGTGAGTCATTGGTCTGGTTCAAAATCTCTGGCTTCTGCTATACCATCGATATTGGGTCCTCACCGGAACTCCTCCCAGCTTTCCTGACGTTGCTCTGTGTCATGGAGACCCTGCAGCTTTGGAACAGCAGGACTGGCCCTTTCACACATCTCAGTCCTTCACAGATGACACAGATTTTTGGGTGGATCAATTCAGAGATCAGGAGTACAAGATTCTTTTGGTTTCACCCTTATGTATAATTTCCTGCATGTTCATTATATTTTAATAGGGTCTTTTTTTAAACAATTTTTTTAAAGATTTATTTACTTTATGTATGTGAGTACATTGTTGCTGTCTTCAGACACACCAGAAGAGGGCACCAGATCCCATTACAGAGATGGCTATGAGCCACCATATGGTTGCTGGGAATTGAACTCAGGACCTCTGGAAGAGCAGTCTGTGTTCTTAACTGCTGAGCCATTTCTCCAGCCCATTTTTTTTTTGTTTTTTAAAGATTATATATATATACATATACATATACATATGTATATATGTATACATGTATATACATATGTATATATATGTATGTATATATATACTGTAGCTGTCTTCAGACACACCAGAAGAGAGCATTTGATCTCATTACAGATGATTGTGAGCCACCATGTGGTTACTGGGATTTCAACTGAGGACCTTTGGAAGAGCAGTCAGTGCTCTTAACCACTGAGCCATCTCTCCAACCCTTAATAGGGTCTTATTTATTTTCATTAATTTTTTTTGTTCTAGCTTATAGGTGGGGTTTTTGGTGTGTGTGTGTGTGTGTGTGTGTGTGTGTGTGTGTGTGTGTGTGCACATGGCAGTCAGAGGTCAGCCCACCAGATCTTCCCTATCAGCACCATGAAAACAAGTTCTCCAGCACTGCTTCTGCTAGGCTACCCAATGCCTCCATCAGAAGGAGGCAGGGTTGGTTGTCCTGCTCTTATGCCCTTGGGGCCAGTTCATCCACACCCATGCTTCTAGAGCCGGCTACACTGTGCTGCCCAGCTGAGGTACAGGGCCCACTCTCCTGAGTGCTGTAGCCAGTGGAGGGGCAGGGCCAGCTCACCTACTCATGACCTCAGGGTCAGCTCTCCCAACTGCCTCAGGTGTCCAGGGTGAGGGGCAGAGGGTATGGACCTCTGTAACCCTACCCCATTCCCCCATCCCAGGCTACTTCACAGCAGATGTTTGGCAGGGCCAAGTCCCCTGTGCCCCTGCCACCAGGGGCAACTCTTTTGTGCTATGGCTGTCTATGTATTTGACTTCACTTTTGTGAGATAGTACTCTTGGGTTTTTAGCACAAATGGCCATTGGTTTTTATGTTACCAGAAAAAAATTCCTTGCAGATTTGCTAGCACCAGACATCATTTTTAACTTAAAATAATAATTGTTTATCTTATTTATGTGGGCGTATATTTCCTGTGTGAGCTTACGTGCCCCTCGTGCATGCAGTAGCCCTCAGAGTCTCAAACTAGAATTAGAGGTGTGTGTGAGCCAGCTGATGGGGTAGTTGAGAAGTGAGCTTGGATCCTCTGGAAAACTAAGAGGTGTTTTAACCTTGACCCTTGAGCCATCTCTCCAACTCCTAGATTGCAATTTAAGTCCTGATGAATCGCAGAGCTGCTGTTTACCTTTCTGGTGTTACTAGGGAAACAGGAGGTAGGGTCCAAAGCCAACCCATTAGGGAGTCTTCATGGCCCGAAACCCCCAGAACATCCTCAAGAACTACAGATTTATCATTTGACCAGTAGCTTCTTACCTTTACATCCTACTGGGGGGGGGAGGGCCTTTTAATGGATTTTTCTGGGTCCCTGGATAAAGATTCTCCCCAGTCCAAGTCTTTGTTTAAGATGCTGGTCATTCAGCATTAGGCTAGGATTGCTTGGGCATGGGAGGGGTGCTCCAAATGGGAGGAGGGAGCGACCTGAACTCCTGGGTCCTGGGTTCTTGACAGCTCTTTGCCTGCACTTTTTCCCATGTAGCACCCCTCTAAGGGAGCTTGGGAGCCTGAGGATGAAGCACTGGATAGAGAGAAATTGGATACGGTTGGGAGCATGTTCCTCTAACCCCATCAATGCCCGGTCCAGGCAAGCAAGACAGTGCACCCGTGCTCTATTACCACCCTTGCTTCATCCTGAGGCGCAGGGGAGTGAGCCCCTCAAGCACTGCTATGCTATTCACTCAGACGAGAGTATCTAAGCTGGCTTAGGGAAGTGTCTTGGTAATGCTCACCTGTAGTCCCAGCTCTTGGCAGCTGAGAGGAGGAGGATGGGCAGAGTGAGAGTTGAAGGTCAGTCTGGATACACAAGACCCTGTCTGAAAAAAGTGAAACTTTCTTGTCCATGGCCATAGAGCAGGCATTGAGAAACTGCTCTTACATTGGCTCGCTGGGCCATGAGATAGCTAAGGGGGCTGGGGTGGGGGAAGCAGGATGCCAGTTTGACATCTCTGCCTTCATTTCCGGTCTGTCTCCTTTCTGCATCTTACTGTCTGTCAGCTTTTTTTTTTTTAATTTTATTTATTATATATTTAAGTACACTATAGCTGTCTTCAGATACACCAGAAGAGGGCATCGGATCTCCTTACAGATGGTTGTGAGCCACCATGTGGTTGCTGGGAATTGAACTCATGACCTCTGGAAGAGCAGTCGGGTGCTCTTAACTGCTGAGCCATCTCTCCAGCCCCCTGTCTGTCAGCTTTTATGACATCTTGTTCCAGACTTCTAAAAGGCATCTGATGTTACCTGAATTTTTAGAGTAATTGACTGGGCTTTGGAAGCCCCAACAAGACAGACTTGGAGGTGTCTAGTACAGCACCCATAGAGAGGAGTGATCATGAAAAGCAGAGAAAAGAGAATTATTCAGTGTGGCCACATTGAATGAGTTAAAAAATGAAAGGCTTCATTGGTTTCTGAGGCTCTAAGCCCTAGTTTAGGATACTAATGTAAAGTCAGGCTGGAGAGATGGCTCAGGGGTTAAGAGTACTGACTGCTCT
This sequence comes from Rattus norvegicus, assembly GCF_021556685.1. NCBI lineage: Eukaryota > Metazoa > Chordata > Mammalia > Rodentia > Muridae > Rattus > Rattus norvegicus. The sequence continues at coordinate 65,303,326 of NC_141541.1, forward strand.
TCCAGAGGTCCTGAGTTCAAATCCCAGCAACCACATGGTGGCTCACAACCATCTGTAATGGGATCTGATGCTCTCTTCTGGTGTGTCTGAAGACAGCTACAGTGTATTAAATAAATAAATAAATACATCTTAAAAAAAAAAAGGGTAAGAGGTTGCATGGCTAAGCAGTCTGGGTCAAGCTGTGGTCACTGACCCATCATTGTCTCTGCTCCAGTCTCTCCTACAAGATGATCTGGTAGGTTGTCAGCACTGTGAAATATCTTCCTGGGAGACAAGGCTCCCTGGTTGGCACCAGGCTTTACCTTCCTCCTGCATGGTCTTGGTGTGGGGAGATATTAGTTCTTTGTGGTCCTCTGTAGACCAAAGGTTGGAATGAGGGTTTAAGTTGTTCCTTCCTCTGGAGCCTACTTACCCCAAAGCCCAGCTCCCTTCCCTACTCTGCTCACCTGTTGGGGTCAGGCTTGCTACATCTTGGAGAGTGAGCCTCTGCAGCATGATGGTCCCTTGTGACTGTGGGCCTTACATAGTCCTTCTATTTCTGCAGCTTAGTGACTTAGGGGTCCAGCTGGTAGGAGGTGGTTGGAACCTTGTCCAGAGAGAGATGGTAGAGGCAGGACCAAGAGCTTTGGGATACAATGGATGGTTTCCCAGACTGATGTGGGATAGGGTCACCTGGTGGCCAAACAATAGCTTTCTTTCCCCTATTTGTCACATGCTCATGTCTTTCTGCCTTGTTGCCACCAGATGGCAGAAAGAGGCAGAGGTACAACCCAGCCTGTTCATTGTTTTGTTTTGTTTTTTTTTTCCCGTCACTTGATTGGTTACAGGTAGTATAGGTAGGAAGACAAATTCTCCATAGTTATCTCCCACTCTCCCTTACCCAGCTTGCTCTGGGGTCCCTGTGGGTGCTGGGATGCTCTCCTCTGAGTCCTAGTACCCGCTTCCTACAGAGGGTCAAGAATGTGGCCCATTTGGTGTAGCCCTTCCCGGATGGCCATGCTCTGCTTCTTGAAGCCAAAGGTTTCCTTCTCCAAGGCTAGGCCAGCCTGAAGGCTGGTCCTGGGGACTGCAAACTAAGGAGTTGAAGACCTCAGGGACTGCTTTCACAGGCTGTAGCAAGCACCTGTTAGGACACAGTGACATCCATGCATGGGGCTGTCTTTCTCACCCTGACATGTCGTCCCTTTGCAGAGGCCCAGTTGTCATTAGGCCCTGGGAACTCTGACAAGTCCTGGGGATCTTGTGGAAAATTCCACACCCACTCCTACATCCCTGGGTCCCCTCCTCATTGACTCCAGCCAGGGAGACTGGGGACAACCCCCCCCCCCCCCCCTGTTTACCTTTCATCCTTAAATTCAAGTTTCCATGAGCCAAGCCACAGCCAAGTCTGGGATAGGCAGATTCATGAGCACTTGGATCTCTGCCTGGCCATGCCAAGAGCCTGGCTGGACAGGTTGAACTATGAACTGAATGTGCTCAAAGACACCGAAGCCTGTGCTGTCCTGTAGCCTGGAACCCCTGTCCCTCTTCCACATAGATTCCTCTGCCCAGGTGGACCATAGGCTGTGCTGCTTGAACCAAGAGGGGGAAACTGCTTTGAGTCAGGTGCTCCATAGGCTTGGTAGGGGCTGCAGGCCTGGCAGAGCTCATGCCAGCTGGGCAGAAAGGAATGGTGCAGGAAGCTGTGGCTCAGAGAGGGGTGGATCACACTTGGGTCTCGGGTGTGGTCCCTAGACTAAGGAGACTGGGGCAGGAGAGTTGCAGTTAGTAACAGACTCTGCTACATAGTGAGACCCTACCTCAGAAGAACAAACCAGAACCATCTCCTCCTAGTACCCCTCAGGCCCAGGAAAGCAATGAAAAAAAATAAACAGTATAAATGGGAAGAAAGGAAAGGGGGATGGGCAGGAAGGACAAAGACAGGGGGAGAGGCCAGGCAGGAAAGGTTAATTCCCCCCAGATCAGGATAGGCAGAACATCAAAGTGGTGGCCCCAATTCTATTACCAAATAATGGCTAGTTAATAATACAGCATAGAAGTTTTGATAAAACCTTTTCAGCAGTCCATACATCTGTTCTCCATAGCACCTTAAAAGACAAGTCTGCATTGGAGACCAGCAAAATGGCTATGGAGGACATAGAATGTCAGACACCCCCCTCCACCCCACCCTCCCACCCCCGTCAGTGTTTGACCACAGCTGAAGCCTTGCTGCTGCTTGTGGAAGCCTTTTGTTCCTAACAAAAAAATGCCCAGGCCCTGAAGCGACACACCTGGGTGGTACATCTGGGTGATAATCAGTTCCTATCTTTTGTTCCTTTTTCTTTGTTCTGGAGGGCATAAACCGGTTTTTCCACTGTGCTTCCTGGAATTTTCCACCCAGTGAACTTAGGGTTTATATTCAGTGAATCAAGTAAAAGATTTGGCATTCTTGTAATACGAATGACCCGAGAAGGTGTCTTTTTCTTAAAACCCGCAGGCCTACACCTGATTCTCCGTACCACGGTAGCACGGGCGCCGACAAAAGGATGTTTTATTAACCTTGTTGAGACACGAGAAAGCATGTTTCAATAAACAACAGACAAAAGAGGATGTGTTTTATTCCATATAAGTAAATTACCCACAGCAGCCTTTATTTTCCAGTGATGGGCCCATTTCCAGCGAGCTCTTGTAGACCTATATACTCATGATAAGACAATCACTGTCATATATATATATATATATATATATATATATATATATATATATATCATATATAATCTATATATGATAAGACAATCCAGTAGGAGAAAAGGGTCCCAAGTGCAGCTGAGTCAGGGACAGCTCCCACTCCCACTGTTAGGAGTCCCACAAGAAGACCAAGCTACATGACCATAACATATATGCAGAGGACCTACGCCAGACCTATACAGGCTCCATGATTGTTGATCTGGTCTCTGTGCACCCCTATGAGCCCTGGTTAGTTGATACTGTGAGCTGTGATGTTGTGGTGTCCTTGACCCCTCTGTCAATCAACAATCTTTTCTTAGGTAATTAGCTCCCCCCCCCATTCCCCCAGTCATGTTTGGTTTCATCTCTGGGCCATCCTGCCTCTGGTTCCTGGCCCTCCAGGCTGTGTCAAGTATGGCTTCCCTCTCGGGGCTTGGGTCTCAAGTTGGACCAGTCATTGGTTGGCCATTCACACAAGTTCTGTACTACTATTACCCCAGCATATCTTGCAGGCAGGACAAATTGTAGGTTGACGGTTTTGTGGCTGGGTTGGTGTCCCAATCCCTTCACTAGAATTCTTTCCTGGTTACAGTGAAAGCTCCCTGAAAGGAGACACTCACTCAGTCACTAGAGATATCGGTGACCTCCAATCACCAGCCGGAGGCGGTTATTGATGCAATCAGCAAGAGGCTTTATTCAGTATACTGAGGCTCAACCCGTAACTCACGCAGGAGCCCCGAGCTGCATTGCGCTCGCATTTTTTAAGCATAAAAACTGCAGATGGGGAGGGGACCAAGGGAATGCACCTGGTTGGCTCATTTAAACTTAAGCAAATATCAACTTACCACAGCTGGAGTTCAAGGAACCGTCCCTGTCCCTCTGACAGCTCCAGGCCCTATCTCTAAATTTCCGAGAATCGTTCATCAAGTACCAGATGTCCTTGGCCAACGGCTCTCTTCCTAGAAAGTTTCAGAGATTTATGTTCCCATAGCTTTGTAAAACTCTAGGGGCTTTGTAAAACTTTAGGGGCTTTTTCTTGTATTCTTTCAACAGAAGATGGCCTGTTCAGGCTCCATGTCCCCCATTACTAGGAGATGCCCTCTGTAAGCCCTCCTTGTTACTTAGCTTCCCTGGATCTGAAGATTGTAGCATTTTTTAAGTTTTATCTGTTTGTCTGCAATTTTCATGATGCCATTTTTTTTTAATATCTGAGTAATACACCATTTGTAAATGTGCTGCATTTTCTGTATCCATTTTGGTTGAGGAGCATCCAAGTTGTTTCTAGTCCCTGGCTATTATGAATAAAGCTGCTGTGAACATCGTTGAGCAAATGTCCTTATGGCAGGATGCAGTGTCCTTTGAGTGATGTAGCCGGATGTTGCAGGATATTTGATCACACCATGAAGCCTGATATTGTATTGTTTACTAGAAGAACTTGTTTCTAGTTGTGGTGTGACTCACATACACCTTTAATTCAAGAGCTTTTTGTTTATTGTACACAGGATTAAATAAAGTCAACCATAGGCCAAGAGGCAGAGGGAGTGAACATAGGAGAAAACTTATAGAGAGCAAGAGGAAGTCAGGAGGATGGATAGAGAGACACACAGGAAGTAGATAGGGGGGATTTTTGAGATGTTTGAGTAGTTTGAGGGTTTTTGAGATGGTGTGGAGAAGGAGACATTTTTTTCTCTTGGAATATCAACTACGGAAGGAAGGTCAGCTGGGTGCGTCTTCCACCTCTCTGAACCAGTAGGCTTTCACCTCGGCATCTGGCTTCCAGGTCTCTATTGAATGTTTGAAATTTTGTTAAAAACAACTGAGTTGGGGTTGGGGATTTAGCTCAGCGGTAGAGCACTTGCCTAGCAAGCACAAGGCCCTGGGTTCGGTCCCCAGCTCCGAAAAAAAGAAAAAAAAAAACAAACAACTGAGTCTTGAGTTAGAGGAAGAAGGGGTGTCAGTGGGATCCTAACCAAGGATGTAGGAGGGTTCCAAGGGTGATACTTTAACCTGTTCTTTTGACTCTTCTCCCTCTCCCCATCTCCCTCCCCTTCCCTCTCCCCTTCCCCTTTCCCTCCCTTTCTCCCTCTCCCTCTCCCCTTCTCCCCCTCTCCTCCTTCCTCCCCTCCCCCTCTTCCTCCTCCCTCCCTCCCTCCCTACCCCTCTCATAGCTTGCTGTATGTACTTTCAGTCTCTCTTCAGGCTGGGAGTTGTGCTCTCATTTCTTCCTTTCACACACATACCCACACACACACACACACACACGCACACACACTCTGTGTGCTCTTTTACTTCTTCTGTACACACACTCACACATATACTCACTCCTCTCTCTCTCTCTCCTCTCTCTCTCTCTCTCTCTCTCTCTCTCTCTCTCACACACACACACACACACACACACACCATACTCTCCCTCATCACATTCTCTCTCACTCACTCATTCACTCTCCACACCACACACTCTACACTTACCTCACGCGCACCTCACTCACTCTCCACTCACTCCCTCACCTTTTTCTCCCCACCTCTGTCTTTTATTGATACTCCAGAAGAGGGTAGAAAAAATACATTGCATAACCATTGCCAAATCAAATTCAAAAGAATAACCACATCTCACAAAGAATCAAGAATTACAATTGTTCCCCAAAGCTTCCCCTATTCCCAGGCCTGTGGACAAAAATAAAATAATTGCAAACTTATTATTTTAACTTTTGACTTATTATACTTCAGAGTTCAGAGCTCCGAGGTCAGCTACTTGCATTTTCCTGGGAAACTCTCATGATAAATGACATGGGCAAAGCTGACAGGCAGTGACCAGAAACAGTCAAGTTAACCCTTAACTCAGTAGTTCTGCTAACTTCTACTTCTGATCATTTCACACAATAACTCTCGTAAGAGTCCCAGTGTTTTGACTATATTTTACTAATATATAATTTTATGCATTCTATACTTGCTTATCCAGGAACCACTCTCAAATGTTGTACGAAACTTATTTCATAACTTCAATAACGTTTTCCTTTTTCAGGGTCCCAATGTTGGCTCTATTTCATTTTCTAATAGTTTCTTCAAATTTTCTTTGCAAGTCAAGCATTAATCTGGAGCTACCATTGTGCAGTTTTTACATTGTTTCCAAGATGAGAACACACAGCATGCACCTGGGCCATTAGGGCTGTGCTGTGTGTGCCCCTGTGTTTTTAAGAATCATTACATCAAGGAACATTTAGTTTCACAAAATTAACCAGAGCAGAAGGAGAAAGGAGTAGGAAAGTCAGATATAATAGAATAATTATGCACACCAACGCCAACTGAAAAGTAGTCATGCACAGATGAAATCTATACAGCCATTGTCTAGGGCTAAGGTTAGGAGAAATGGGAACCCTTCTTTTACGAAGAGCTGCCGAGGGCAATTGAGATGTCTCCATCCCACCTACTGCAGGCAGTCCCTTATTTCAGATGACCAGTCCCCTGGAGGGATGTGTCTCCTGCTTCTCAGGGTCCCAGATGCCATCTTTTTTTTACAAGGAGCTGCCTCGGGCTTCTGAGATGTCTCCATCCCTGCCTGCTGCTGGCAGTCCCTGTCATGGTATGCTGTCCCCAGCAGAAAAATTTAAGAACTTCTGGGTAAGTGTACATAACATGTTGATTGACTTTTGCTATGTTTGAATTTTAAGTTATGTTGGATATTTAATCCCTAAACTTATTAGGAGTATAGTATTGAAAGACAGATCCTTAGGAATTCCATTAGGGTTAGATATGGTCATAAGAGGGCCCTAAGATAGGACTAGTGACTGTAGGAAAAGGAAGAAAGAACCAAGCTTGCCTGCTTTCTTTTTTTTTTTTTCTTTCTTTTTTTTTTTGGAGTTGAGGACCAAACCCAGGGCCTTGTGCTTTCTAGGCAAGCGCTCTACCACTGAGCTAAATCCCCAACCCCGTTTGCCTGCTTTCTTTTTTTTTTTTAATTTATTTTTTAAGATTTTATTTTATTGTATGAGTACACTGTGCCTTCAGACACACCAGAAGAAGGCATCAGATCTCATTACAGATGGTTGTGAGCCATCATGTGGTTGCTGGGATTTGAACTCAGGACCTCAGGAAGAGCAGTCGGTGCTCTTAACCACTGAGCCATCTCTCCAGTCCCCTTGCCTGCTTTCTTAATCTTTCCACACATTCCCTTCTTTCATGTTATACCATAATGAGAAGGCCCAACCAGGTGCCAGATCCCCCACCTTGGACTTATAGCCTATAAGACTGTGTGCCAATAAGTTTCTGTTTAGCACATCTTAACCAATTTTATAGTATTTTATCAGTGCAAGCCAAAGTTGACTTTGATCCTGTGGTGGCACCAGGTGTGTGGTAGTGATAGGTCCAACCATGCTGCTAGTTGTTGGGATGTAGACTTTGGGACTTTGATTAGGAAAGCAGGTGATTTTTTTAAAGATTTATTTATTCTATGTATGTGAGTTTATTGTAAGTCGCTGTCTTCAGACACACCAGAAGAAGGCATTGGATCTCATTACGGATGGTCATGAGCCACCATGTGGTTGCTGGGAATTGAACTCTGGAACCCTGGAATAGCAGTCAGTGCTCTCAATTTCTGAGGCAGCTGAATGTTTTAAGTGGGGCTTAATGGTCCATTTTAGTAGGAGCATGGATGACAGTGCTGAGGGCCGTGGGAAATGTGGGGCCCTCATGACAGTGGGGCCCCCAACTCAGGTGGTTTCAGAGGACAAGTAGCCTAGTATTTAAGTGTATGTTGACCAACACCACCCTCGATGCCTGTCTGTTTACCCTGCGATGTCAAGCTGCTCTTCGGCAGAATGGCACCATTTGAAAAGGATTGGGAGATTTGTTGGGGAAAGTGTGTCACTGGTGGTGGGCTTCGAGGGTTCAGAAGCCCAAACCAGGCTCGGTGTCGTTCTCTTTTCTGCCTGTAGATGAGGGTGTAGTTCTTGACTCTGCTCCATTGTCTGCCTGCATGCAGCCATGCCCCCCGCTGTAACAATAGACTAAACCTCTGAAACTGTAACCAAGACCCAGCTAAATGCTTTCTCTTATAAGAGTTGCCGTGGTCATGGTCTCTTCACAGCAGTAGAACAGTGACTAAGACAGATACCTTCATAAAAACATATCATTGTCTTCCCACTCGTAGAAGAGTGGTTCAAGTGAGGGGACGTTTTTGACTATGGAGGCAATTAGGTCTATTTTAGACTCAGATCATCCTTCCTATTGGCTATGGTTCATTGTTTGCATTTATAGCTTCAGCTTATTAAAAGACAGAACCGAAGCAGGCTATATGGTAAATGTACAATAAGAGGGTATTTAAAATTTAGCTTTCTCTTTTTCTTTTTTATGTACACTTGTTTTATTCATAATTTGTCATGTTTGTGGTCACCAAGGTAATTCTAATGATAGTTGAAAATAACAGAAAAAAAAAGTTTTACCTCAACTTAAAGCATCCACCGATCCAGCTCATCCAGTACAAGTCAGTGTTATAAAGGAACATAAACAATGGTATGGTTTTCATAAATGTCTACTTCATCATTGGTGGGTAGCACACTGGACAGTTAAATACGTTTAAATAATGTAGAGATAGCTTCACTGTGGCAGCACTAATCGCTAGATAACTGTCCAACTAGAAAGCAGCCAATAGGCGACTGTCTAAATATTTAAAATAGAACTCTTCCTTAAGCATCCTTTGATGTTATTACCTTTGGGGGAAGGAGGAGCCTGCTGGACACATGGAAATATGTCAAGGCCAAATCTTCTGATACCCATTCCCAGAGGTTCCTTTTAGCTGAATTAAGCCTCCAACTCCAAGGCATGCCCAAATTTGTGGCCTCCAGCATTCAAACTCTTCCCATCTACCAGAGCAGACAGTATAGGCTTCTCAGCGAGCCTCAGAGTCTGAGCAGAGACCACTCCAGTTAAGTGAGAGCTGTTGACCTCTATAGAAATGGAAGCTGTGGGATCCAACTGCTATTTAGTGACAATACCAGAACGACTGCAGTTGGGACCTGATGTCCAAGCAAGGCTTACTGAAGTATCAGAATCCTCACATGCCTTCTGATAAACTGATCCTTCAAAATCTGTCCCAATATGGACATTCATGTGGAGCCGGAAGTCCCCAGTCCTGTAGCTGACTGCAAAGTTAATCCTTTTTGTAACCAAAGACAGCTGACCCAGGGATAGCAGATCCAGGAAGATGAAAGTCAACATCATAGCCAAGATTTATGCATCTCCTCTCGTAAGCAGACTTGATTTTTTACCACTTTTCTCTCTGTGTTTGATGAAAAGGTTGTATCATATGTCACTTTCTTTTTTTTTCCTTTTCTTTTCTTTTTTTTTTTTCCGGAGCTGGGGACCAAACCCAGGGCCTTGCGCTTGCTAGGCAAGCGCTCTACCACTGAGCTAAATCCCCAACCCCTCATATGTCACGTTCAAACCTTGATAAATCTGGTCTTTTGTGACCTCTGTCTGCCCCAGGGTGCTATCCGTGTTCCATTTCTCTGTGAAAGTCAGGCCATACGCACAGCATTTGTACTTGGTCTCCAAGGTCCCACTGACTTTACCACACTGTAAGAGATGAGCCAGATGTTGAAAATTCCACACCCCTGCATGACTTTGTTTTCACATCCAGCTTTACCGACCCAAAGCCAAATCCTTTGTCGAAAATATCTCTGGCAGCTTTGCCAAGATCATCTTAGGATGGAGGGGCACACTTTGCCTGTGGGCATGTTTGGTCACAACAGTCAGCCATGACCTTGAGGAAAAGGTGATCTGTCCTGAGGCATGCTGTCACTCACTGTGCTCGAAGCTGAGGCCACCCATCCATGTGGAAGTTGTGCTGCAGTCACAGAGGCTGGAGGGAGAAGAGCTTCTTTTATTTTCTTCTTCACCTGTGGGCATGGGGACAATGACACTGACTTTAACTGAACATCCCCTGGGATCTTTATATGCACGTCTTATTCCCAGTTCTGTGTCACTAGCTACACAGACATTGTGCTGATAACGAAAGAGTGGAACCCAGTGTACAGATGGAACTAAAAGGACCTGAGTTCAGTTCCCAGCACCCACATCAGGTGGCTCACAACTGCCTGCAACTCCAGCTTCAAGGGGATCTGTCTGCCTCTGCCATTTGTGAGCCCCTGCACTCATGTGCATATACCTACACACAGATGCACACATACACATGATTAAAACATTAAAAATTTACTCGTGTGTGTACATCTGAATGAAGGTGACTAAGAAGGCCAAAAGATGCTATCAGATCCTCTGGGACAGGAATTAGAGGTTATAAGCTATGGAAAGCCAGTGCTCCGGGCCAAGCTCAGGTTCTTAGCAAGACACACTTTCTGATAAATTGATCCTTCAAAATCTGTCCCATGGTTGACATTTGTGTGTGGCCGAACCATTCTTTTTTTTTTTTTTTTTTTGGTTCTTTTTTTTGGAGCTGGGGACCGAACCCAGGGCCTTGCGCTTCCTAGGCAAGCGCTCTACCACTGAGCTAAATCCCCAACCCCTTTTTTTTAAAGTTAACTTTTTTTTTTAAATATTTATTTATTATATATGAGTACACTGTAGCTGTCTTCAGACACACCAGAAGAGGGCATCAAATCTCATTACAGATGGTTGTGAGCCACCATGTGGTTGCTGGGATTTGAACTCAGGACCTTTGGAAGAGCAGTCAGTGCTCTTAACCACTGAGCCATCTCTCCAGCCCATGGCTGAACCATTCTTAACCGCTGGATCATCCCTCCAGTCTTTGAAGTTATTAATTGCAATGGAACTTAAGAGAGGTGAACTTCGCATACGTCTGGAACATTTGCCTTACTGTAGTGTTATCCAGTCTATCAGAGAAGCATGTGTGTTCACTAACAGAAGAGACTAACAGAAGAGACAACAGCAGCCTTTAAGTAGAAGGTTACACTCACAGTTGGTCATTATGGAGCGGCCATGAGGCTTCGTTTGATTTGCCTGACACTAGAGTCCTGACACTAGAAGATGATGGCTCAGGTAGGGTTAACATTGCTGTGGTGAGACGCCATGACCAAAGCAACTCAGGGAGGAAAGGGCTTATTTTGCTCACAGTTCCACAGCATCAACACAGTGAGGGCAGGAACTCAAGCAGGGCAAGAACCTGGAGGCAGGAGCCTTGGAAAGGGCACGAGGGGTGCTGCTTACTGGCCTGCTCCCCATGCCTTACTCAGTCTGCTTTCCTGTAGAACCCAGGACCGGCAGCCTGGAGATGGCACCACCCACCATGATCTGGGCCCTCCCACATCAATCACTAATTAAGAAGATGCCCTACAGGCTTGCCTACAGCCTGGTCTTATGGAGGCATTTTTTCAATTGAGGCTCTGTCCTCTCTGAAGACTTTAGCTTGGAGCAAGTTGACATAGAACTGTTCCATACAGAGGATTTGTCCCTTTTCCTTCTTCACTGTCTCTTCCTTTCAGATGCTGGTTAGAGCCTAAGTCTATTTTTTTTTAAAGATTTATTTATTTATTATATATAAGTACACTGTAGCTGTCTTCAGATACACCAGAAGAGGGCATCAGATCTCTTTACAGATGGTTGTGAGCCACCATGTGGTTGCTGGGAATTGAACTCATGACCTCTGGAAGAGCGGTCGGGCGCTCTTAACCGCTGAGCCATCTCTCCAGCCCCCGCCTAAGTCTATTTTTGATGCTGTTTTAGATGTTTTTTTTTCTTTCTGTAAAGCATGCTGACACCCCTTCCCCTTGCTATATTGCTGCTTGCACAGACCTCCATGCGTGATCAAAAAGATAAGCCTTCTCATTTCCTCTTCTCCATTTTCCGCCTTTGGGCAGCTGCCAAGATTTACAGATGGCATACCCTGTGGTTTCGATTTGTTTTTGTTGTTGTTGTTTGTTTTAACTCTAATGAAATTGTCCTGAGGTTAAAAATAAAAATTATGATTCTATCTCCTTCACCTTGATAAAGGCAGGATTGATGTGTAGTCCCTTGCCATATATTGCAGTTTAGGTTCTTTTTTTTTTTTTTTTTTTTTTCTTTTTCTTCGGAGCTGGGGACCGAACCCAGGGCCTTGTGCTTCCTAGGCAAGCGCTCTACCACTGAGCTAAATCCCCAACCCTATATTGCAGTTTAGATTAGATGGTTTTATATTGTTAGTATCAATTAAATTGATTTATTTATATAATATTATAATACATTTATTTATATAATATTATAACACATTTATATTGCATATAAATATTTATATATTATAGATAATATAATATACTGGTTATTTAAGTTGAAATAAAATTATCTTGTATAGATGAATCACAGTGGGTGTAAATAGTGGGTTATTTTTGCATTCTTCTGTGGTTGAATCAGATTTACTACCTAATTCACATTATTACTATTGTGAAATATAAATGAATAACTAGTATAATTTTATTTTATAGTGCTCTGCAAATTCTTCACAAACCAAATATTCATGCATGCCTGTGAACTATATTAAGTTCTAGAAAATGTTGGTAACTAAAACTGTATATTAATAGGAGAAAGCCTTGAGTGTGGCTCCTTGATTCTCTGAATCAGCAGAAGTTGGGGTGAGGTTCCAAAATTCTAGGGCCCTACCCCAGATTTGCTTAGTTATAACTGTTCAGTGTGAGACCTTAAGTGTTATGTTGCTGTTTTGAGTTTATTTGTTTTTTAAAGTTTATCGGGTCAGGGTTTCTCTGTTTGCCTTGGCTGTCCTGGAACTAGATCTGTAGCTGAGTCTGACAGAGATCCACCTGTCCTAAGCTCTTAAGAGCTGGAATTAAAGGCGTGTGCCACCACTGTCCAGCCGGCCCGAAGTGGTTTTTAACAGATGTCCCTGATGTCAGTTCCTAGACCCACAGTAATCTGAGCTCCCCTGCTGAGCATGGATGCCAGTAAAGGGAGTCTAAGTGTAAAAAACAGAAAATGCCCATTTATGTGTAATTATAGAGATATAAAAGGTGTAGGAATTCTGAGGTCCACATCACAATCTATGAAAAAAAAAATTGGTGTAGGAATGCAAGAAAGGAGAGGGAGGTGGCAAAGGGAGCGGAAGAGGGTCAGCCCTTGATCTTGCCTAAGGAGGCAGCTCAAACCCTCCTTGGCATAGTTGGTGTACAAGCCTGCGTGTTAACCACAGGAAGAGGGACTGAGTGCTGGGAGGGCGCATGCTCCCTTTGTCTTCACCTAGCAGCCCAAGCCCTGAACCCCCTCGGGCTACTTTCTCTGATCCCACCCAGGAGGAGACCAAGGGCCTGGTGCTGAGGCAGAACTGCTGTGTCCCAACTGCAGGAAAACATTCTGCTTGCTGCCTGACAGCTCCTCTCTTTTGCTCCGCCTGACTGTGTTCTTTGGATCCAGCTCTGGCCACCGGAAGCAGGCACCCAGAGGAAGTTAGTGTCTTTCTCAGGGATGATGACCTGGGGCCACAGGACTGACCTCTTAGGGTAGGGAGAACCAGGAGGCGGGCTGCAGAGAGCGAGCTGGGCAGAGGCTGTGTGTGCTGCAGCCATCGCAGCCCTGACACACTTGGCTTTCTCCTCATAGATGAGTGTCCCTACAGGGAACAGCTTGACCCGGCATGGAAATACAGTTGGAAAAACGGGATAAATGAATTGTATTGGAAGAGATGGCTTAGCGTTAATGGCTCTTGCGGCTCTTTGGAAGGACCCAGGTTCATGACCTACATGAACAGGTAACTCTGGATAACTCCAACTCCAGGGGATACGGCGCCCTCTTCTGGCTTCTGAGGACACCAGGCGTGCACATACGTGCAGATAGGTAAGCAAAATTCCTACAAAAGCAAACTGAATAACCCAGACGAAAACTTTAAAAAGTGAGTTGAACATTAACGAGTTGTGCTAAAATGGCTGTGAGTGAGTAAAGGCTACAGTTGGTTTTTTTTGCTACTTTTTGAGTGATTGCTTTCGTGAGGAAAATAGACCTCCAAGCGATAAGAGGGTCTGCAGGTTAGTTAAGGTATGTGATGTCATTGATGAAATAACTTAGTTATGTTTGAATTGATGTAGTTGGAAATGCTGAAATAATTAGTAAACTATGACTCTGGAAATAAGATATGACTAGTGGGTCATTATGGGTAACGATAACTATCCTTCATCCACTAAAGGCAATAGATGGATGTGCCAAGGATTCTCATACCCAGGTCTGGTTTTCGTATATCTTATCCACTTACCAAAGAACATGACCTAGTGGAAATGAAGAGAAATGACAACTTGAAAAGAATTGGAGTTTGTGCAGTTTTATAGCATGTTAGCGTCATTCCTGATGTTAGGTGGACTCTTAGGCGACCTCTTTTCTTCAGAGGGGAACTAGTGATGGGCAGTGTGCGCATGTTTCATTGACCTTTTAAATTCATCTCTTGATCCTTTATTAACTAAAAAATCCCTTTTGGCCCTTGGGTTTTTATAAGTTATCAGTCTTTTTTTTTCTTTTAAAGATTTATTTATTTATTATATATAAGTACACTGCAGCTGTCTTCAGACACACTCAGATCTCATTACAGAGCGTTGTGAGCCACTGTGTGGTTGCTGGGATCTGGACTCAGGACCTCTGGAAGAGTACTCTTAACCACTGAGCCATTTCTCCAGCCCCTGTTATCAGTCTTATATAGAAGAAATAACTCATCACTTCCCATTCATGTATTTTGTCTTATTTATTGATTTTGTTATCTGACAGATTTCATACATGTACAATGTATTCTGATGCCTCTGACTCCAATCTCTCTCATCTCCTCCCTCCATCACTAACAATCCCCTTCTGGGTTTCAAAACCTTAGGCCCATTTCTTTTAACCACTGCCACATGTGTGACAATTGAATTTAAACTACCCACTGGAGCCTGGTGATGTCATCAGTGAGCACGTGACTGAAGGCTCTCCCTCTCCCCACGTCTATCTGTATCAAATAGTGGAGCAGTGACCCCCGCCCATCCATTCATGCTTGACTGCTGATGGGCTCGTCCTTGTGTAGACCCTGTGCAGACATCAGCAGCTGCTCCGAGTTTGTGTTGCAATGGTTGTATCTTGCTCAGGAGACGATATCTTACAGCCCTCCGCCTTGCCTTCTGGTCCTCACATTCTAAGGCTGTGTGAAGAAGCCTTATGAAAGTTCACTAAATTTTAAGCTGGGTATTGTAGAACAAGGAAAAAGTTAAATAGAGATACTCCACAACGGTGAACTGTACTGCTTCCAGAGGACGTGGGTTGTAGAATAAAAATCTCAGTGGCAGGCATGGGATAATACCTTCCTATGAGTTATTGGCCAAGAAGGCCCCAAAGAATCCCCAAATTACACAAATTATTGCCATCACTCTTGGCTGTGTACCATATCCAGATAGTTAAGACATTGTGCTGAAGACACTACTTGCTTCAGATGCAAGATACAGAGAAAACAAGCTTGTCTGACCAGGAAACTCTGACAGTGCCGTGCGGGCTACTGGGGAGAAAGGACTTCAGTGGCCTGATCCAATGCTGAACTCTGTGACCCAGGGTGTCTATTGCTGTGAGAAAACAATCCAAAAGAAAGTTGGGGATAAAATCACCCATCTGCCTCACACTTCCACATCATAATCATCATTAAATCAAGTCAGGAAGGAACTCAGGCAGGGCTAGAATCTGCTGGCAGGAACTGATGCAGAGGCCATTGATTGATGCTGCTTCCTGGCTTGCTCCTCCTGGCTTGCTCAGTTTGCTTTCTTATAAATCCCAGGACCATCAGCCCAGGGATGGCACCACCTACAATGGGCCAGGCCCTTTAGCCTTACAGCTAGAACTTATGGAGGCCTCTTCTCAACTGAGATAACTCAGATTGTGTCAAGTCAGCATAAACTAGCCAATACACCTTGCATGTTAAAATTCTAAAGTACCTGGCAAGGTTTTACCTACCAGCACAATGGTGGCAAGATTGCTTATGAGAATAACCAACTACTCTCTTGATTGGATATAAGGCTTGCTCCACAGGATAGAATTCATAACTGTATTGTAAACAAGGCCAAATGCCATGGCTAGGGAAATCATTGGCCTAAGGGGGATCCTGTTGATATAACTATTTCTTTTCTTGTTCTTTTTTCTTTGGGAAGGGAAGAAGTCAAAGTATCTGTTTGCAGATGAGGTGGAATATGCATAAGTGACTAAATGTTTCACCACAAAAGTCCTACAGCTGATAAAAACTTTCAGCAAATTAGCAGAATCCAAAATTAACTCACAGAAATCAGTAGCCATCCTAAATAAAAATGACAAACGAACTGAGAAATTGGGGTAACAATACCTTTCACAACAGCCTCAAGTCATATAAAATATCTTGGGGTAACTCACCAAGCACAGTAAAGAACTCGTCTCTTAATATCTTTGGGTTGTAAAGTGAATAAATAAATAATTTTTTTAAAAGAAAAGAACCAAACCCATCAGTATAGGACAAAACACACAAACATAGAGAAAGAGCCCAAGAAAAGTCACAAAAACCAGATAGAGACCCTGAGGCCCTCTTGTTTGGTGACTCAAGATTCCCATAAAAACACAAAACCAGAAGCAAGAGACCTGTAGGAAGGAGGGAGAGAGAGAAAGAGAGAGAGAGAGAGAGAGAGAGAGAGAGAGAGAGAGAGAAATAATTATTTCTCTTGTCTTAGGGTAGGTTTTACTGCTGTGAACAGACACCATGACCAAGGCAATTCTTATAAGAACAACATTTTTTTTTTTTTTGGTTCTTTTTTTCGGAGCTGGGGACCGAACCCAGGGCCTTGCGCTTCCTAGGCAAGCGCTCTACCACTGAGCTAAATCCCCAACCCCATAAGAACAACATTTAATTGGGGCTGGCTTTCAGGTTCAGAGGTTCAGTCCATTATCATCAAGGCAGGATCACCTCTTAATAGGGTCACACCCTGGGCCAAAGATATACAAACCATCACATATTTTTTAAAAGATTTTTTAAAAATTTGTGTGTGTGTGTGTGTGTGTGTGTGTGTGTGTGTGTGTGTGTGTGTGTGTGTAGTCTATGAATATATTTATGTTCAGGTGTATGTGGCCATACATGGGCATTTGGAGGCTAGAGACATCTGTTTTGTGGTGTTTTTTTTTTTTTTACCTCTTTCTACCTTATCAAGGCAGGATCTCTCTCACTGAACCTCAAGCTTACAGTTTTGGTCTGGATGGTTAGTAAGCTGTGGAATCTGCCGGTCTCTGCTCCACAATGGTGCTGTTACAGTGCTATACAGCATTTCCTCTGAGATAAAACATTTGATTGGGAGGTAACCTGGTTAAGACTTAAGATACTCTAAAAGGGAGGGGAAACATTCTGTCTTGCAGTAAATCTCCTTACAACCCAGGAAGTAAACAACTAAGAAGCCTCAAGAAGTCCCTGAAACTGATCAGTTACATTAAGCCCCAACGTGTCCAATTTTATATAACAGGAAGTACTGCTGAGATACACACTCAGACCACCTGAACTTCAACTCAACTGCTTAAATGAGACATTCTCCAACTCTTGTAGCTGTGAGTTATGGGATGAGCTCTAAGCTTCCAGCTTTTGTATCCATTATATGTGTGTATGTGGGGGGTGCTTTACATGAAGCAGTTGCCTTTGAGTCACTCCTGTATGTAACCCACCAACCATATTCTTGTAAGTAATCCAACAAATCTAACGTTCACTGTTGAGGACTGGGCTGATGCAAGGCTTTCTCTAAGACCTTGATATAAAGAGAAGGAACACAACTCTTCTAAAACCAGGATGCTCGGTGGAGCTGGCAATGGCCTAGAGCCTGGTTCCTATGGCAGCTGTGGCTTCTCATTGTAAGACCCTAACTCTTTCCACCTTATAGAGCTGTAGTTACCAGTCCTACAGCCTCTGTGTGCCCAGCCTGTAATGTTCTTGAGATACTGTTTGTTCCCTCTGCCACTCTGCTTGATTAGCTTCCTACTGAATTTATCCTGCTGTCTGATAGTTTCTCCTCTGGAAATAGTGTACAAGATGCTGTACTTCTGAGCAACCTTTCTTGGCATGCGATGTAGCTTGGCAAGACTTTCTGATCCCAATCTTATCTGTTCCCTTGTCTTCTGGTTTCCTACTCTCCTCCCCCCTACCCTGGACATGTCACTGAAGAAAAGCCAGGTCAGTTCAGTGTGATCCTTGCTTTGATCTTTCACCAATCCCAATCTGGGGTAGGGATATTCTTCATGTCTTCCCAGGAACACCATCACACTACATACATGGATGTGTATATTTTTATGTTGATCCTGGGGATTGTAAGTCAGCAAGGGCTCTTACCCACAGAACTGTTTCCTCACCCTCTTGTGTGTTTTTATGAATTTTATTCTTTTCAGATAGCAAAAAAAAATTTCTTATGGCATTTTCAAACATAATTTCTCATTATCAATACTTCACCCTGCCCTATTTCTCCTCATCTCCTTGCCTCTCCCTGTCCCTTGCCACCCCAGTCCCTTGCCACCCCGGTTGCCTCCTTTCTGCTCTCATGTCATGTTATACTATCCTGCCCCCATTACTTAACACAACCTTTCCATCTCCCATATCTTCTTTATAATTTGCAGCCCGTAGCCACACTCACTCACAATCTGTAACATATATGTAAACATTAAAAACAAGTATTCCCAGGGCTTGGAGATAGATGGCTCAGATATTAAGAACTCTTGCTGCCTTTGAGAGAGAGTTTGAAAGAGCCAGAGTTGGGGTCAATCAAAGGCCAGTGGGAAAATTCCACCACAAACCCCCAAACACAAAGACCCCTCCTTAAAAGGGAGGGCAGGGCCAGCTTAGTTCCTGGAGCAACTGCCAGCCTCACTGTCAAACAAAGCCACTGTGACTCACAACTGACCCCTCATGACTCCCAACAGTCCTCCCCCTTGGAAAGTCCAGAACGGTCCACGGACCACAAGTCAGCTTGAAGGTCACTTCACCCCATCAATAGTGCCCTGCCTAGTTACCATTGTTTGAATTCTGCCCCAATTGTTGGCAAGGTATCTAACTCCCTGTTAGAATTTTGATCAGGGCTGTCTCCCCTTGAAGTGGTATGACCCCAACATGTCGGAATTAAACTCCTCTTGCTTTTTCATTGATCCCTGCCTCCGTGAGTCTTATTCAAGACTTGGTCCTAGCAGAGGTTCAATTCAGACCTCACAAATTCAGTTCCTACCACTCACTTCAGCTTGCTCACATATAAAACCTGCTCCAGGAGACCTGACACCCTCTTCTGCCTCCTCCTGCACATGTACATGTTCTCAATGTACGTGTACAAACACATTCTTGATTCTGTTCTTTCTTTTGAGTGCTGGGATCACAGGTTTGCACCACCACAAAAGACTATTTTTTTTTAAAAAGTCAGGTTCTATTTAAATGCTGCAGTCTGGATTAAGGGAGACATCTGCTATGCACCAGCAGATGAGTCTCAGATTCAGGGAATGGGCTCTGCTCATGATGCCACCATGACAGGACAGTCTGCCATCTTTTCTTGTTTGTTGGCTTTGCTCATACTACTCTTCCTTGTAAGTGAACTGCTGTTCTGTAGAAATCTGAAGTAAATCCAGAATCCAAAACAGCAAGGATAACTAAGATTTAGTTAACATTTCCCATGAAAGGCAAGCAAATTCATCACAATGTCTTGGTTATGAAGCATCTCACATAGGAAAACTCATTTTGGAGGAGTTTTGTAGGTTTATATTTTTCAAACCCTACCTTTAATAAGGGTTCTTAAATGCTTTACCTCCCTTCTAGCCCACATTCACCAGAGGTAGTGGAAAGGAAAGGTTAACAGGGCAAAGGAGGATTTGGACCTGTCTAGAAATAGTTGTTTGGAGTGAATCCAATCTGTGTTGTCAGGATAGCAGCAGCAGCTCCATCCACTCACAAACACCATTCACAAATCAGCAATGGCAGGTCAACCCAGAGGAAACCATGAAGCTCTGCCAATCTGCTCAAGTCCATAGACTACCACCAGAAATTGGTGACATTTCTCTCTATGAAGTCACAACAAATGATGACCAGAAAAGAGTGGCAAAGCAAACCAATACCACAAAGTGTTGTTAGCAAAGATCAGTGTCAGGAAAGCCCAGTGATGAGCGGCAGAGTGGCAAGGCAAACCAATGCTATACAGTGCCACCCACTGTCTGCCCAGTTAGATTATACTCTTTCCAAACATCATGTGTTCCCTCAAGCATCTACTCTAGCAAAACGTCACATGCCCCTTTCCCAGGCAGCTTCCAGAAAATACCACGAGTCTCTTCTCAGTAAAACATCCTCCCATGTGTCTGCTTCAGCAAAAACATCCTCTCATAAGATGGTTTCCAGAAAACCATCACATGACACAACCGAGCCCTAAAGAAATCAGAAATTTCCACTTCAGGAGATGCTTTTTTTTTTTAAAGATTTATTCATTTATATACAAGTACAATTATTTATATACAAGTATATTCATTTATATACAAGTACACTGTAGCTGTCTTCAGATACACCAGAAGAGGGCATCAGATCTCTTTACAGATGGTTGTGAGCCACCATGTGGTTGCTGGGAATTGAACTCAGGACCTCTGGAAGAGTAATCGGGTGCTCTTAACCGCTGAGCCATCTCTCCAGCCCAAGATGCTTTTTTTTATTTTTAACTTTTGGCCTTCACATATTTTCTTTACACAGCAATTTCTCTCAGTGCCTCTGTGGGCAGTGTTGCAAGAACAGGGATTCTTGTCTTTTCAGCATGAGTGAGTGTCCTCATAGCTCCCTATGAATCAGAGGTCCCATGTGTAGCCCCAAGAATCAGTGTGACTAGGGCCAGAACATCCCCACAGGAATGGGACCTCTTCCTATTAGGCCAGAGCTAGGGAGGGCACAGTGTCTGAATAGGTTGGAGAATTGCTGAATGTCACCGTCATTATTTTGTAAACTCACTGTATTGTTTTCAGTATAGTAGTCATAGTAGTTTCATAAAGTAAATTAGGGAATCTTTTTTTCTTCTTTGCTTTCTGAAATTAAGTTTGTTTTTTAATTCTTGAGATTATATCATAATTGCACCATTTCTCCCTCCAAACCCTTCCATATGCCCTTCCTTGTTTTTTCAAATTCACAGCTTCTTATAAAATTAAGTTCTGTTATATGCATATAAGCACATGTACATAATATATTCCTAAATACAACCTGTATATTAGTCCGCATAATTTTTCTTGTATATACACGTTCTCAGAGCCGACCACTTGGTATTGGATACCTAATGGGTGTCCTCTTCCCTGCGGAAGACCATTTCTCTTGTCAGCTTTCCTTAGTTGCCTGTTGTTCTTCATGTGGGCCTGAGGGCACGTGGGCTTTCCCCCGCCCACCCTGGCATATCTGTTAGTGTCCCTTGTTCAGCTCATGCCTAGGCAGCCATGTTGATGAGACTTCTTAAGTGTGGCTTCATATTGAAGGTTATCTTAAATTTTATATTTAGTAAGATAATGCTCAGGTCCAAGGAGAATGGTCTCAGAAAACCACTTTTTCTGTTATTTTCTTAGTGAAAATAGCTCGTTGTTTAAATATATAGTGATAGATTTTTCAGTGAAGTCAGAAATGTAGTCAGGGAACTTCATAGTAACAGATGGGACAAAATATGCGCTCTGATAGGTCTGTTCTCAGGGAAAGGACATTGTGCGTATGATATCATGTGTAATAACATATTCTGTCAAAATCACCACTGTGTGTATGCTTAGCGTGTACATTAGTGTGTTCCATGTATGCCATGGTACATGGATGGAGGTAGAGGGCCGTTGGGGGGAACTGGTCCTCTCCTTCCACCATAGGTTCAATAGATCAAACCCAAGTCACCAGCTTTTATGGCAAAGTGCTCTTGGCAGCTGAGCCAGCTGCTGGCCTGGCTCAGTGACCTTGCAGATGCTGGATGACACAGCGCGGAACGTGACTTCGTCCTGAAATTCCGTGACATAGCGTTGCTATGGTTATGTGGTCATGTATTGTGATGCTTCGGTTCTGAATTTCAGTGCGTTGTGAGGCTTCTCAGCATACACTTGGGACAGTGCAGAATTGTCTATTTCGGTTTGATCGAGATTTCCCAATGGGAGGCAGATGCTCCTGTGAAGGTAACACTCACCTTTGACTGTCATCCCTCAACATATATTGTTCAAATAACTTCCCCTTTAATATATACAGATTTTGATTATGCTTTATAGTTTTATTCTATAACTTATTTATTTGATTCATCAAGTTTTCTCTTAGATATTCCTTGGTATATTTACAGCAATTTTATGGCGTACATATACTTGAGACAGTATATATTGTGAGTAACCCTGGCTATCCTGGAAGTCACTATGTAGACCAGGCTGACCTCAGCCGCACAGACAGATGACTGTGTCTGCCTCCTGAGTGCTGGGGATCAAGGCGTGTGCCACGATACCCAGCTACTGTATGTTATGATTATGTGTGTTGAAATATATCTCATAAAACTGGAGGGGCTCCAAAATGTTGAAGTTTTGAGGTATTTTTTCATAGTTATGTACCTATATCTTTATTTTTTAACACAGTCTCTCTTTTCCCCTGAAAGATGTATAAATTCAGGGAATTATGGACACGTTTTCATTTTTGTCAAGGTTCACAGGGATTTGTACTTTCTGTATTTAATTAAAATGAAAACATATTTTATGTGAATCACTAGAAAGCAAAATCGTAGTTCATTTTCCATCCCACTGCCCTCCGGAGGTAAGCATTTTCAAGAATGGAAACTGCTTTTCCAATGAGAAATCACTGTTTCAGCATGTAAAAAATGAGAATGAGATCAATCATCAAGACCGATGACTAAGAACATATGTATTTAATATTGATTTATATCCAGCAGTGAGTAAATACTGTACATGCATCCCGTAATGACCAAACTAGTCTTCACATAGACTTGTAACACTGAAAAGATGTAATAGCTAAACATGTTTTCACATGCCATGTGGCTTAGACCTCCTGAGCCTTCATTTTGAGCTCTTTCAAGAAGTTGAACTATATGCTTTCCATTTTGGTGCCAATAGCAAATACGAGGAGGCCTTCGTATTTGTGAGGCACTGATAATGTAAGGTAGGGGACTTCCAGGGGTTACAGTGCTAGATGTCTTACTATAGAATGTTCATCCACCCGCCATTCTGGGCTGTATGTCACTGAAACAAGTCTTCACAGTTAGACAACTGGAAGATTGAAGAGAACAACACTGACTTTACTTTAGGAGTGGACACTGAGTGCATACTCAGGCATTCCTGTTAGATGTTTAACTGACTCTATCCTGAGTCTGGATAAAATGAAAATGGCCACTTACATTCCAAGCAGGCATATGTCATAGAAGAACAATGGTTTAGAAATTTGGAATCCAAGGTCTGACTCAGACTAAGCTGGGAGGACATCAGCAGTACATTTTCCACACAAATAACCTTCCTTATACCCTGTGTTCATTAACTCACACACCAATGGCACAGATACACACACCCTTGTCCCTATGTTCAGTAACTCACACACCCAACAGTGTAGACACACATGTCCTCGTCCTGAGTTCATAACTCACACACCAACAGCACAGACACACACATCCTTGTCTACACTTTATGTACACCCCAGGGCTGGGATCAAAGACAGATAGTGTTGAAAGTACCCAGACTCTTCTGTTCTTTGGTGGAAGAGCCAAGATGGGAGCCCAGATTGTGGTCCTGATGCTGATACTCTGAACTGTTGACCTGGCACATCATTCAGCTGTGAGGTCTCTGGTCACCGAGGAAGATGGTCTATCATTTGTGCAACTGTCTTGATTTCTAACAGCCTTGAGAAATCCTATACAATATGCACCTCATGAGGTGGGACCCATGCTCACAAACCCCAGGGGCAGGTATTGCAGCATAAGTGTCAAAGTTAATCACACCAATTGTGTGCAAAGCACATAAACACATGGTTTTCCATGGTTCACCAAAACTGGGGGTTGGGGCATGCATGTTTTGGGAGTCCTGGATCAGCCCACACATCTGTCCTAAAGTCAGTCAGGATTGAGATGTCTTTTAGTGATAACGGAAACTGACACTATATGCGTGCACAACTCATGACAGTGACACATAAAGACACACTGCCACTCCAGTGTTAACACAATGCATCAACGTCCTGGCATTTCTGATGTAGAGTTGGGTAAGTAAGTCTGGTGGTCAGTAAGGTCCAGATCCCCATTTGGTCAGAAACTGAACATCTATTCACACAATGCACACAAATAGATGGCATAGCAAAAGAAGACCAGAGGAGAATAAAATAATGTATCGGGCTGGAGAGATGGCTCAGTGGTTAAGAGCACTGACTGCTCTTCCAGAGGTCATGAGTTCAATTCCCAGCAACTACATGGTGGCTCACAACCATCTGTAATGAGATCTGGTGCCCTCTTCTGGCCTGCAATCACATATGCAGGCAGACAGTCCCTTCAACCATTCAATAATGGTATGAAAGGATGAGTGTATGACTTATATTATCTTGTGCCTGCTACTAAGTCGACTGACCTATGACAATGAGTACACTATCAAATTTAGATTCCTATATGCTATGATAAATACAAACTGTGAGTGTGATGTGTGTATGTGTGAGCATGCATGCATGAGTGTGCACACAAGTGTGAGTTTGTGGGCATTAAAATGGGTTGAAAGAGGGGCTGGGGATTTAGTTCAGTGGTAGAGCGCTTACCTAGGAAGCGCAAGGCCCTGGGTTCGGTCCCCGGCTCCGAAAAAAAGAACCAAAAAAAAAATGGGTTGAAAGATAAATAGAAAGCAGTGCCAATTCTCTTGGTCTTTAGAATGACTGAAAACAGTAGAGCTCTCATTTAACCATACAACTTACTTTAGTGTTTTTACCCAGTTGGAGATGGGTTGGTTGTTTCACACTGCTTTAGGTTCCCATTACTTAGAAGGTCAAAAACTCTCCCCCACTTTTCTTCTATTCTCAGTCCTTTTCCCATCAAGCACAATGGTCCAGTGCTAGCCCAGTCATACTTGCTTATCAACTATAACCATTCTGAATCAAAGAGCTCTGGGTAATTCAAGCAGTACCATGTTCTGACTGTTATTTTGTGTCTTCCTAGTTCTTCCAGTTGACTTCCAGATAAAGGCCTCAAAAGGTGAGGAGGCAAAGTCATCTAAGGTAAGATGATCATCCCATTAAGATAGAAAGGCTATGTTCATAAAACTGTTGTTTCTAATTGACAGCATATTTGAATAATAAAAATCATAGGCACTGTAGATATTAGGGTATTCACTTAGGAAGAGGTAGGAAAGTCATCCCCGACTCATAAAGGTATACCCGATGTCAGTTTCAGATGTATTTTAGGAGGTCATTTCCTCTTGAGTAAATGTTTCTTTCTAGATGTGATGTTGTATAATGTTCAATCAAAAAGTAACAGACATGTTATTCATGAAGAACTTGTATTTTGCATTCCCTGGGAACTCTATTTCTTGCTGCAGACCCAGGGTCCCACCAACCTTCTCAGTTTCTTTTCTAGTTCATCACCACTCCATTGTGTCAGCTGCCTACTTGCAGAAACACATTATACCAAGGGACCCCAATGGGCACACTGGGCTGAGACTTGGGTGGTTTTCACTATCCTACCTGTCCTGTGTTCTGATTTCTCCAGGATTAATCTTGCTGCAGCATGCTAACAGAAAGAAGCCACTCCTCCCACCCCACCTCAACTCCCTGGGCATTCTGATGCTTGGTATAGATCAAGGCTCTCCCCAGCTCTTTCCTGCTGCTCCTCTCAGCCTTTCCTTCTGGTCCATCTCCATCTGTCTGTGTCACCTGATGACCTGCAGAATCATGCTGTCCCAGGACCATACAGCCACCACACTTGTCTAGTATCCAGAGTGGATATCAGTGCCAAAGAATAGAACACATACCCAACAAAGACAAGAATGGATACTTACCATAGTCTGGGCCTAAGTGTTTCTTTTCTCTAAATTGTAGGTGGCGTCAAGGAAGAAAAGTACTTGTACGTATCATGGGATGGGTTTCCTAAGATCTTTTTGGGATAAGAATTGTATAACTCTTGTTTGTCTTTTCTCAGATACACAACTGTGATCTCAGCCACCTACTGATGATTGGGACTTTATTTAAAACAAAACAAAACAAAACAAAACAAAACAAAAACAAAAACAGAATCTCAAGGAACAAATCCTGGCCCTTTGTGTACTGTGCAAACATTCAGTTGTGATCATCTTGATTGGTCGTGAGATTTTGTACATCAGGATGTATCTATATCTTTTTCTCCAAAACAGATATGCCAAACACTTAACCCTGTTTTCAGTGTTCACTCAATGAAATATCAGAGTGCACATTCTCCCTACATTAATTAGCTCAGACCTCACCACAGTTATGTTTGGGGTTTTTCTATCTCTGTGAACTCCTCCATAGAATAGTCAACCGACACAAAGAGGTGAGTGCCCCACATTCAGGATCCTGGGATCCACATTACATATGCAAACGTGATCCACTATAGATGCTGTGAGCTAAAATGTCCATGTGTTGCTTCATTAAAACATCCTTAGCCACTGTAGAAGGGTTCTAGTTTACCATGTATACCTGGAGGAAGTCAATCCTCCAGAGATCCCAAACAGAATTATGACTACTGCACGGTCATAAGCCCCATGGTGCAGGCATTCTCAAGTGTGAATGACAGAAAAAGGCCACATGTGCTTGGAGGTGGCTCCAGTGGTAGAGTGCCAGCCTGTCACATAGGAGGCCCTGTCTTTGATCATCAGCTCTGTATAAACAGGATCGCTGGCACACAGGCCTGTAATCCTAGCACTCCAAAAGTGGAAATGGGGGTTAGGAGTTCCAGATTATCAGTAACCTCTGGATCTTCCTGGCCAGCCAAAGCTGGTACAGAGTCCCTGTCTGACAATGACATAACAAAATGGGGAGATAGGCACAGAAGGTAAAATGAGAAATAGCCTTTAATCAGATCCTCAATCTGCTGATGCGAGAGATTGCATGTTTGTAATAATTGGTCTTCTTCTTCTGCATGCAGGTTCTAGTGAGAAGTCATGAAAGGCTTTACTAGTATAGAGGCTGACCATCAGGTGTTACCCCATGCTTGTTAACTCTGTATTATATCAGTACTGTGCCAGCATCTCATCCATTTAGACTGACATCTACCTACACTGACCTTACAATGCATTTTTTAAAAAGATTTATTTGGGGTTGGGGATTTAGCTCAGTGGTAGAGCACTTGCCTAGGAAGTGCAAGGCCCTGGGTTCGGTCCCCAGCTCCAAAAAAAAAGAACCAAAGAAAAAAAAAGATTTATTTATTTATTTATTTATTAATATAAGCACACTGTAGCTGTCTTTAGACATACCAGAAGAGGGCATCCGATCCCATTAGAGATGGTCATGAGCCACCATGTGGTTGCTGGGAATTGAACTCAGGATCCCTGGAAGAGCAGCCAGTGCTCTTAACCACTGAGCCATCTCTCCAGCCTCTATAATGCATGTTTTAAGTGTGCATTCACTCATCCATTAGCTTCTGGAATTCCTCTTGTGAATCAAACAAGTGTACTTGATGAGATCAAATATTTAAAGACAGAACAATGAACTCATTCTCCTCTTTTAAATTACCATTCTGTTAGCCTAACTCTTTTTGTCGTCAATACAATCTATTTTCAGCTCTGGCGAGAGGACTAAATTTTAAGAAAAAATGGCTGCGACACAGTGCTGTAGTTTCAGTAGAACATCCAAATGAAGAAGTCTCCAGCACTCTTTTGGAGGTATTGTGGAAATTTAAAATTATTGTTCACTCTGTAGATCCACTGTACCCCACAGTTCACTCTGTAGATCCACTGTACCCCACAGTTCACTCTGTAGATCCACTGTACCCCACAGTTCACTCTGTAGATCCACTGTACCCCACAGTTCACTCTGTAGATCCACTGTACCCCACAGTTCACTCTGTAGATCCACTGTACCCCACAGTTCACTCTGTAGATCCACTGTACCCCACAGTTCACTCTGTAGATCCACTGTACCCCACAGTTCACTCTGTAGATCCACTGTACCCCACAGTTCACTCTGTAGATCCACTGTACCCCACAGTTCACTGCTTGGATTCCATGATCCCACATGGAAAAGGAATAAAGCTGTCATGCAGCACCTTTTAATGTGTGAATATTAATTTCCTAGCTCAAGAGAACTATGTCATAGCATTTAAAGAGATATTTATGAATGAATTTAAAGGGTCTGACCAGATAGTTTAGTGGTTTAGAGCACTGGCTGCCCTTACAGAGAATGTGGATTTGCTCCAAAGCACCCACATTTTGGCTCATGACCATCTGGAACTGCAGTTCCAGATATGATACCCCATTCCACCCTCCACAGGTACCAGGAATGCATGAGCCACAGACATAGGTGCAGGCAGCACACATGTGCATGTAAAATGCATTTCTGTATCCATTTTTCCTCTTTGAATGATAAGGAGCACAGGGAATCTGAGGCTGACCTTGTGTCAGGTAGTGTGGCTTTTCCTGCTGTTGACAGCAGTGTGTGTGTGAGGGCCACTGTCTTCCAGACAGCAATAGCTGAACAGGCCAAACAGTGACAAGAAGATGCAGGGTGACTATGAGGGACCTGTAGAGCAAGGAGGGGCTGACAGGTGACGCATTCCTAGTCTGATTCCATGGAAGTGTCTAGGAGCACCGAGGAACTTGGCCAGTGGCAAAATGTGAGGCCTTAATGTAAGAAGATGTGCTCTCCAGGTCTTACAACCATAGATGTCTTAATAGGAGCTATTAGTCTACCCAGTGTTCTGGGGTTCACCTGACTCTGTGGATCTATTAAAGACACTGCGGTTGGAGCACCCTGGAAAGCAGTGCCATCCCTGCTTTGGTAGTGGACCCTTAGCTTAAAGGGTTTTTTTTTTTTAGTACTTTTGCTAATTTATCTCATCCACATGAATGTTTGCCCACATGGTAGCATGTGTACCACATGCGTGCTTTGTGCCTATGGAGAGGACGGAACCGAACCCTGAACTGGACTTTGAGATAGTTGTGAGCCTCTGTGTGGTTGAGATAGTTGTGAACCTCTGTGTGGCTGCTACAAACTGAACCTTGGTCCTCTGCAAGTGCTTTTGAGCATCGAGCCACCTCTCCAGCCCTATTCAAAACATTTTTAGCTGACGTTGTCTAATCTGAGCCTGTTCGAAGTCGACTCAGTGCATGTCGGATATGTAGGCACTCGTCCTAGCACAGTGCCTTGTGGGTTTGTACTTGAGGGCTCTGGTTGAAAATGGGAAGAATTCTAGGCTGTGAGGCCTAGAGCAGCACAGTCTTCCAACAACTGAGTTTCCTGAACGTTTGCACAGCATTGTGTCCATTACGTCCCTCAGGACAGAGTGTCCCTCTTTACTCCTGATGCACATCTGTCTCCTAGTGTGAGCAGAGCGGCAGTGAGGGATGTGCGCAAGCTCATGGTTCTCCTAGGTGAAAAGGCCAGGGATATGGAGTCTCTGATTCTGAGCACCAAACTGTTGTTTCCACCATTCAAGGAGATCCACCTTCTGTTTAAGTCCCTGGATCTCGGACACTTAAGGAAATGCAGGTGATTAGAGAGAGTCTGCACTTGCATAGCCTGGGACAGAGATCGGTGCAGAAATGTCAGATTTCATCATTTTTACAATGTGGAGAGTACATTGAAAGGTTGTGTGCTGACATAGAGTGTTAATGCTTACTACTTGGGACATCCATGCTCAGTGAGTACAGGGTGACTCCCCACACTTGGCTTTAGAACCATTTTGGAATATGAGACCCTCTCCTGATATTTAGAGTGAGTGTCAGTTTCACCCAGAGGTTGTGAATATGTGTGAGCTTGGTATAGTTACACACATGTACCCGGGTAGCATTCCAGTATTAGCATGTTGCTCCCCCCTGTGGAAACTCTGGTGTGGGACTATGCTATCCATGCTCAGTGGTCCATCCTCCCACTGTACTGGGAGTTAGCTGGGGTGAGCCCACGCCAATAACTTCACACAATGAATACAAATGACTCCATAGTAAAGGAAAATGGGAGAAATAAATGTGATGTGGAGAAGTGACTTTAAAAACGTGAGAGTCAGGGTTGGGGATTTGGTTCAGTGGTAGAGCACTGGGTTCGGTTCCCAGCTCTGAAAACAATAATAGAAAAAAAAAAAAACCGTGAGAGTCTTAGTATCTTCTGTTACAAAACAAGCTATTACTTATATCAAAGGCTGAATATTATTACATCTTAAACCCCGCATTCTATTTGTTTTCCTAGATCAAATGTATGTTATGAAGAGTAAAGCCTTCGTGCTAGGGCTAGTGAGATGGCTCAGTAGGTAAATGTGCTTGTTTCCCAAAGCTGGGGGCCTGACTTGCATTCCCAGAATGTCGGTGTTACATAGAAAGAGGGGGAAAACCTCCAAAGCTTGGACTGGAGGGACGGTTCAGTGCTTAAGAGCATTGACTACTCTTTTACAGGACTCTTTTACAGGTTCAATTCCCAGCATCCACATGGTATTTCCCAGCTGTCTACAATTCCAGTTCCAAGGGATGTCATTCTCTCTTCTGACTTCTGTGGGCCCCAGCATGCATCTGGTGTGCCTACATGCAGGCAAAACACTCATACACATAAAATAAATCTAAAACAATTTAAAATTCAAAATTGTCCTCTGTCTTCCAGATGTGTGCCACAGCATGTGCACTCCACAGTAATCATGCATACACATACAGAAAAAATGTGATTCTATAAAACATGTACATGCTCAATCACAAACATAATCTCTGCATATAACCATCTGAATAGGCTAAAATATGTTTGTATCTACAAAGTAAGGCCAGTTTTCCTGACCTCAGAATTGTCTGAATAAGTGATAGAAGTCTGGCATTTTAAGCTGACATTTACTCCAGTGTTCAGCCAATCCAAGATGAACTGCTTCATCTCGTTTAAGGTAGATTTCCAATGCACAGTAAGAGAAAAGTTCTGTTCTTCATTTGTCTTCAATGCAGCAGCCCAGCCATGCTTGTTCATGAGCTAAATACCCCTCAAGGTTGGCCATACAGGCTAACTTTATATACCCCTGTCCATATCAAGCCCAAAGCCCTTAGTATTTGTAATAGGTGGCACCAAGATCTGAGGGTTAATTGTGTTCTCCTGGTGTTGTCTGAAGAACAAATGAAGACCTCACAAGAAGAGGAGGCAACGTCATCACTCACTAAGGTAAGATAGCACTTGCTTTTTCTAAGATCGAAAGGTTACTTTCGTGATTCCTTTAGTGGAGCTGGCATTTGAGTAGGGATAACCTGGTTGTGTACAATATAGATAGCACAGACTTTACTGTGAGAGGTGCAGCGGGATTGTATTGGCTTATCCTCTATCGAACAAGGCACGCAGATGTAATGTCAGATTCCACGGTGTATGTTAGGGGTCTTTTCTTCTAACACTTGTTTTGATGTTTTCATGAAAACTTGTGTGATTTTTTTTTTTATTCAAAAGGTGGCAGGAACATTATAGATAAAAAAGTTTGTATTTTTCTATGTCCTGTTCTTTTCCCTCTGGGGATGTTTTAGTTGTTGAAACAGACAGAACACGGTCCCCAAATGCTAATGTGGTGGAAGCCTCCCATATGCAACCCAGGGGCACTAAGGTGGTGAGACCTTTAAAGCAAGAAGCCTAGGGTGGATAATTTGAACATGGAGGCACTCCTTAGGAGGGATTTATCTCACAAAAGCAGACGGATAGAAAGTTCCTCCACCAAATTTCAATGTAGCTTTGGGGAAACACTTAGTACAGGCCAAAGAGATAGATTTGTTTTGTTATGGGGTCCTCTTAGATCTAATATAACTCAAGTACCAGGTCAAGGTAGATGACGGAAACTTAATGTAATCAAACAGCTACTAATCAATCAGGGCCACAGAACAGACTTGGAAATGAACTGAGACCCCAAGCCAGAATGTTCCAGAGCTATATGCTTGAAAACCACAAATATCTGTGCCAAGTTACAGTTAGTTACCTTTTCCCAAAGTCAGGATTGAGGGATGGGACTGTCCTAATGGTTGATCTATGTCAACCTATATAGGGCATAGGTTTTACAGTCCAGTCAATCAAATCCATTTGTTTTGTGGTTAGGAACAGTCATTCTGCTTTGGGGAACAAAAGATGAATAACAGAAGCTAGACGTTGGAAACAATCATTATGTTTTGGAACAGTCATGTACTGGGGAGCAAATGATGAATATTAGAAGCTGGTCATCATCTGTCATGCAGTTTTAGGGGAGGAAAGATGAATGATGGAAGCTGTCAGCCCTATGATTAAAATAGAGTCTGAAAACAAAATGGCAGTACTTAGGACAAGTTTATTTTGCTTCTTCCCAACAGTTTGATGTGGATTGAATCAGAAAAAGGGTTTTAAAAAAACCACTTAATTTTCTTCACATGGTGCACAGCTTTGTGTGTTTGGTGACATTGAATTGTGACTTGAAAACTCCCTCTCTTTCTGTTACCATTGTCATAAATTCTCAGGGAAACCAGAGACATGGAAACAGAAGTTAACTTCATCTTACTTAGCCTAGTGGGTCTCAGCCTTCCTAATGCTGTGACCCCTTAATACCCTCATGTTGTGGTGACCCCCAACTATAAAATTACTTTTGTTGCTAGTTCATACCGGTAATTGCTACTGTTGTGAATTGTGATGTAAACACCCATTATGCAAGCTGTCTGGTAGATGTCCCTGGGAAAGGGTTGTTTGATCTCCACAGGTGCAGCAGGTTGAGGTACAGTGCCTAAGTCTATCGTCTCTAAATTGCAGGTCCAGTTGGGAAAATGAAGATCCTATATGTATTCTATAATGACTCTTAGAATATATTTTATATAAGAATTGTGTAAGTGCTCTTTGGCTTCTGTACAGTGCACTACTAATTTTATGAACAACCTGATGGCAAGGCGATTTCATTGTAAATACCTACCGACCACCCAGGTAACTAATGCATGTGTCTATAACCTCTGCATTCAGCTGAGTTGGCTTAGAATTTTGCACATCAGGAAATGTCCACATGTATCTTTCCCTGGTAGATATGCCAATGACCTAACACAATTTCAAATGTTAGTTTTTTCAATGAAAATAATCCAAGTTCACTCTTTATCTGCATTCATTAGTTCAAATATCACCACAGTCCTATATGGTAGATTTATTTCTCAGCATTTCCTACCCAAGAAGAACCAATCAGAACACAGTTGGAAGTCACCAACTGGCCATCTATAGGGGAAGCACAAAATATATTCTCACACATGTGGGATAAAAGTGATACTCTTAGGTATAGACCCAACTGTCAATCCATTAAGCCATGAGTAGCCCCACTATAGAGGAGCTGAAGCTTCCCCGCATACACCCACTAGGCCAACCTACAGGGGACAGAAACATGGTCATGACTGCAGCAGGTGTCAACAGTAGTATATGACTCCAGCTGCAGTCCCTCACAACTGAAAGACACAGAAGGCCTCAGGTATACTGGGAGTGTTTTGAAAAGAAAAAAAAAAGCCCTGGATTTGATCCCCAGCAGTATATAAACTGGGGTGTTGGCATGGAACTGTGATTCTAGCCCTCCAGAAGGGCATGCAGGTGCACCAAGAATCTAGAGTTTTCCTCAATCTCAGGAGCTTCCTGGTAAGAAACTCCATCACCTCCACCATCACCACCTCCACCACCACCTCCACCACCACCATCACCACCATCACCACCACCAGCACTGCCAACAACAACAGAAAAGGGACACCTTGCAGGCTTGAAGGTTTTCTTAGCAGTTGACAATGTGTTCTAACCTTGGAATGTACTTGATTTCAGTTGTCAACATCCAGGTGAAGTATCTCTCAATCACCCATAACTGCAGTTCCCCTGGATCTAACACTTTCTTGTCTCCCTGGAACACCTGCACATGCCCACACTTAACAATAAACAGTCACATGCATATACATATTTTTTAAAAAATAAGCCTATTTTCCCCTAGTCACATTGAATCTGACAATAACTATGTGGGGAAGCATACTGGATGTATGTCATAATTAATTTTCACTTTGACATGACTCACTTGAGTAGCTACTGGTGATTTTTAGACTATAAGGCACCATTATTGTGAGCCCAAAGAACCACACAGCATAACGCTTGTGATTCCTGAGTACTCCAGTCAACATTAGGCTGTTAATGGGGGCGCAGTAACTGTGTGGCCATGCACTTTTATAGATGAGCTCAGTAGACCATCCGCAAACTTGCCTTTGATTCCCAAGTCCTGGGCGAAGATGTTTGGCACCACACTCCACTGGTTTTTCTTTTTATGCCAGTCATCTGACTTAGCCCTTTTTAGTGACTACATTCCAGTTTTAGCTATAATGAAAATTCTACATTTCAGGCATAGCAAGTCAACAAGGTACAGCACAGGATACGTAGTAGAACATTATAATGAAACAGAAAACCCCAGCAACACTAATATTGGTACAGTACAAATGTATCCATTGGTTTGAGTTATTCACAGTCATATATATCATATGTATAAAGGATGAAGATGTCTAACGTTACTTTTTTAATAGGTAAAGGGGCTAATTACCTAGCTTGAAGTCCAACAACTATCACAGAACTTAGGAGTCCATTTGGTTCTCATTGAGTGACATTAAACAAGGGAGTCAGAAGTTCTCATATAAGGCAGCATGGCTTCACCTGCTATAGACACCAATTTGTGTCTGAGTCTCTCTCTCCTGGCTTTCTTTGAGATACGGAGCAACTCACACTCAGTGTTAAGATGAGGATGATGTAACAATGGTTAGACGACTGAAAAGCTCAGGGGAGACCTTTGGTAGGTACTGGGACTCCTTGTTATATCATATGGACATAGGCCAGGTCAAGGTAATGGAAGGCGAGCTTGGCAGAGGCAGTGCTGGATCCCATCACTAAATCATTGTGTTCTTCTTGCTTGCTCATGCTGTGGCCAAATGCCTGAGAAGGAGTAATCAAGGGAACAATGGTTTATCATAGATAAAAATTCAAGAGGATTATTCCTTTATAATACAGAGGACAAAGTAGCAGGCAGGGAAGTGGTGCCAGGAGACACAGAAGTTCAGCTGTTTACATTGAACCCAGTCACAAAGCAGAGAGCAAATAGCCAAGTTGTGCTTGGCTCTAAAACTTCATGGTCAACCCTCAAGTGACTAAATTAGTCTAGGGGTCTCCACCTCATGAACATTCAGATCTCTCCCCAATTTTGAAGTTGGAATGAATACATTTTTTTCATTATGGTTTGACTATAAGTCTATGGGGGTGTCTTAGTCAGGGTTTCTATTCCTGCACAAAACATCATGACCAAGAAGTAAGTTGGGGAGGAAAGGGTTTATTCAGCTTACACTTCCACATTGCTGTTTATCACCAAAGGAAGTCAGGACTGGAACTCAAGCAGGTCAGGAAGCAGGAGCTGATGCAGACGCCATGGAGGGATGTTACTTACTGGCTTGCTTCCCCTGGCTTGCTCAGCTTGCTTTCTTATAGAACCCAAGACTACCAGCCCAGGGACAGCATCCACAAGGGGCCCTCCCCACCTTGATCACTAATTAAGAAAATGCCTGGGCTGGAGAGATGGCTCAGCCGTTAAAGGCTAGGCTCACAACCAAAAATATAAGAAAATGCCTTACAGCTGGATTTCATGGAGGCATTTTCTCAAGGGAGGCTCCTTTCTCTGTGATAACTTCAGCTTATGTCAAGTTGACACCCAAAACTAGCCAGTACAGGGGACCAGGAGGTAGAATATTGTGGTTTGAATCAGAATGCCTCCCATAAGTTCCTGTTTTAAGCCTTAGTCGTCATGGAGTGACACGACTTGGGAGGGATCAAGAGGGATGGATGGCTTTGCTGGAGTAGGTTTGGTCTTGTTGGACTTGGTTGTGTCATTGTTCATAGGCTTTGAGGTCTCAAGGGCCTAAACTAGGCCCAGTGACTTTCTCTCTTCCTGTTGCCTATGGAGTCAGATGTAGAACTGTCAACTTTCCAGTGCTAAGTCTGCCTGTGTGCCACCATGCTCCATGGCATAATGAAAATGGACTAACTTCTGAGACTATAAGCAAGCCCTAATGAAATGCTTTCTTCTGTAAGAGTCTCAGTGGTCATGGTGTCTCTTCATAGCATCTCTTCACTGACTAAGACACATTACATGCCTTATTTTTGAAGTCACTCAGGAAGAGCACAAACGTGTGCCCTTCCTTCCTTATGATGCATATTACTTGCAGTGTACAGCAATGAATGAAACCAAGCTCATTTTGCTTGGATGAAAGGGCCAGAATGTGGTTTAGATGCATGGCCCCTTGTTTCTAAACTGCTTAACTGTGTTCGTCACTCAGCTGTGGAATCAGTTGTCCTCTGTGTAGATTTCTGGATCTCTGAAGCCTGTAGAAATGCAAGTGATGAGAGTCCTCAGTCACATAGCCCATGGGCAGGTACTGCCACAGCAGCATCAGAGTTCATCATTGTCATGGTGTAGACGGCACATAGAAGGAAACAAGGGCTGATTGGGAGTGTTGATGCTTACCATCTGCGATACCCCCACCCTGTGAGTTCTAGATCTCTCCCGACACCTTTATAACATGGGGGACTTTCCTTTTCGTGATATTTGAGGGCATTGTAAGTGTGACTTAGAAGTTTTGAGGTTCTATGAGCATTACAATCTAGGATGGTGTGATGGTTTGTTTATGCTTGGCCCAGGGAGTAGCACTATTAGGAGGTGTGGCCTTGTTGGAGTAGGTGTGTCACTGTGGGTGTGGGCTTTAAGACCCTTGTCCTAGTTGCCTGGAAGTCAGTCTTCTCCTAGGAGCCTTCAGATGAAGAGGTAGAGCTCTCAGCTCCTCCATGCCTTCCTGGACACTGCCACAATCCCATCTTGATAATGGACTGAACCGCTGAACCTGTAAGCCAGCCACAATTAAATGTTGTTTTTATAAGAGTTGCCTTGGTCATGGTGTCTGTTCACAGCAGTAAAAACCTAGGACAGATGGTGACATATATGTACTCAGAGTAGCACTCCGTGTTGCCATCGTGCCTCATCCTTTTATGACTCTCTGTCCTTTGCAGAGGCCAGATTACCATTCTTCCACCTTAATGTCAGAACCCAGACAGCCACATCACACATGAGTGTGGATAGTTGTCAGCAGGGGAAAACTAGAAGAAGAAATAAATGATGTGCAATGGTTACTTTATTAACTCAATAGTGCAAGGACCTGGAAAAGATGGTTTGGTGAGTAAAGGTCACCAAGGCAGGGGACCTGAGTTCAATCTCCATTGGGTGTGACCCCTGAGAGTTGTCGTCTGACCTTCACATGGCCTCCCCCACAAGATAAATAAAATACACAAAGTGTTATCAGTGTCCTTTGCTTGTCAGATTAAGAATAGATCATAATTACATCTTGTAAAATCCATTTTCCTAGAAGAATTGTGTGTCTTATAACATTGAGTTCCTATCTGTGAGAACGGTGAGATGGCTGAGTGAGTGAATGAGCTCGCCTTACAGTCTTGCTTGTAAGCTTAGTTGCTAGAACCAACAGGTAGTTAGAGGAAGAGATCAAAATGTACAAAACCGTGTCCTGATTTTCAGAAACCTCCTGTGACAGATGGGTCTGTACACATTGTACACTCTCATATACAATATGAATTTATAGTAATAAAGAATTTAAAAATTAAAATTGCGATGACTACTTCACGTGACAGCAGTGGTGGGCATTTAGCTGTGGGGTAGTCAGCATCCACATAACAGGGCCCATTTTCTGTGTAAATCCCTGACCTCTGAAGCCTGTAGAAAATGTGTGATCAGGGAGTCCGAGCTAAACTAGCCAAGGGCACGTGTCACTGCCTGAATGTCAGGTTGTGTCATAGTCACAACGTAGACAGCACATAGAAGAACCCAGTGCTGGCAGGGAGAGTTGGTTTTTACCAGTCAGATGCCCACACACTGTGAGGAGTGGGCCACTGCACCTGCCCTGAAGCCTTTGAGAAATGACTAAACCATTTAAACACAGTATGAAGAGAGGTCCTGAGGTCTGTGAGCGACAGTCTGGGACAGTGACATGTTAGTAGCTGGCATCCTTCTCTACAGTGGAAACTTGCATGTGGAACTGTGTTATCACAGGTAAGTGGTCAAAAGGGCCAGTC
Source organism: Rattus norvegicus (assembly GCF_021556685.1). NCBI lineage: Eukaryota > Metazoa > Chordata > Mammalia > Rodentia > Muridae > Rattus > Rattus norvegicus. The sequence goes on from NC_141541.1 coordinate 65,341,214, forward strand.
CATCATCCTTCCTCCATTAATGCTATTGGCCAGTTGAAATCTTAATTGAAACCATGGATATAAATGACACCACAGTAAACATAAACCAGAATGAGATGTAAATGGACCACGTATATTCAAAAACCTAACATCAATGTCTTTCACTGTAAAATTATTGTATATCAAAGAATGAACAGGGCTGGAGAGATGGCTCAGCAGTTAAGAGCACTGACTGCTCTTTCAGATGCCCAGAGTTCAAATCCCAGCAACCACATGGTGGCTCACAACCATCTGTAATGAGATCTGATGCCCTCTTCTGGTGTGGATGAAGACAGTGTACTTACATATAAAAAAAAATGAACAGATCGGTGTCATTACACCCTATTCCTGATATTAAATGTGTTCTATGATAAAACATTATCAAGGTTAAAACTATATGCTGGAGCCAAAAGATAGATAGGTGTGCGAATAAGCGTGTCTCCCAAGCCAGGCAATTTGAGTTCTATTCAGAGGATCCAAGAAAAGATGGGAACAGAAAATGAATTCTACAAAATAGGGTTCAGACCTTCATACAGGGAACACGAGAGTCAGGACCCCACACAAGTACCGTGTGCACATGAGCATTTAAAACATAAACCCATATATGCTCAAGGTGGATAGAGAATCTGTACATATTGATCAGCGCTGATGAAAGACAGGCTTGGCAGCCATTGAGAAAGTAATGTCAACTTTCCTGATTGCAGTCTGATTAGCGTAAGTGGCAGAATTTAGTCATTCTATCCTAATTCAGTGTTGACCCAGTCAAAGATGGACTGCTTCCTTTGGCTTAGCATTATCATTTAGAAACGTTCCATTTTCATCTGTCTCCAGCTCTTCCACTCCTGTCCTCTCCCCAGAGCAGCCCAAGCTTGCCGTTCACTCAGTAGCAGCCATGATGCTGGCCACACAACTCAGTCAGAGCCCACTGTGGTGTCCCCAGTCGAGGGTTAATTTGTGTTGTCCTAGTGTTCCCTGAGGAAGGTCAGGGCCTGGTGATCACAAGGAAGGAGGAGGGAGCAGGACCATCTATGACCAAGGCTAGGTGGCCTCTGTTTTTTTAGACAGAGAGGTGACCTTTGTGATCCCTTTCTTTTCATTAGATATCATGGTTGAATCAAAGTGATCATGTACTCTGTAGGTAGTGTATTTTGTTTCTGCCCTCCACGTGCACACCCTGGTTGGGTGAGCACCATTCTCTATCCCTCTCCCTTCATATAATCAAATACTAAAAGGAAGTTTCATCAATATTTTTAAACAGTAAAAAGTGAAACCCAGTTAACTGGATGGAAATGAGCAGTTGTAGCATGGGAAAGCCATGACTACGGGAAGTAAGAAGACTTATTTAAAGATTTGGGCTACTTTGTTGAATTACAAAGTCCCAGTGATCCTCCTGCCAAAAGCTCTTGTAGAGCAAGGACCATTAGCAGATTCAGTACCAGGCCTAGCCCTCAAAATATTTCTAAACTAAGGGCTTTATATGAAGCAATGAAGCACCATCTCGTCTCTAATATCACGCCAGTCCACCATGAATAAAGTGGGAGATGGATTCATCACGATTACTTCCTACTTGAAGGCCGGAGGATCTCTGTGGTTAGTGAACACAGCACATCCTGACCTGCAGTGGTTGGATGAGACTGATTCAAGGCAGCTAAGGGTTCAAAACTTGTGCCAATTCCAGACAGTTTTGTTTGGGGCTATTAAATTGCAGCGCTATGGACAATAATAATGTCATAGTCAATATTTGCTAAGAATGTGTATTCCCAACTAAATTACACTGTGATATAAGATGGTCTTTTACTCTCCAGGTCCTTTCCCTGGGACCTACTAGGGACCCATGAAAGACAGCCTCTGAAGGGAAAGCGTGCAGGAAATGGGGCAGAGAACCGTGGGAGAGGGAGTGCGTGTGTCCTGTTAACAGGCTAGGCTTGGGAAAGGAGTTCTTTCAGATGACTGTCCCTCAGTTCAGTCCCCAGGACTAGTCCTTAGCCCAGCCTGGTCTAGAGAAAAAGAAACCTTGGCCTTGGGAAGCTAGGCATGGCTGTCACAGGACGGCCACAGCACTTGGGCAGCGTATCGGGTCCTGAGTAGAGATTGGGTACCATGGTTGGTCTATGGTATGAATTCCAGGACAGCCAGGGCTACACAGAGAAACCCTGTCTTGGAAAACAAAACAAAACAAAAAAACAGAGGTGGAGAATACCCCAGAACCCAGAGACCCTGCAGCAGGCTGAGGTGGGAGAGAGAGAAAGATAGTGGGTGGGTATTACCTTCCTTTGCCACCGTGTCCATCCCTAGCCAAGGGACCTAAAGAAAACCACAAAGGCACGGGATAGCCAGAAACTTGGTCTCTTCCTGCCCCCTGGTGGCGATCCACAGAACGACAAGCCCAGGTAAGGGAAAACAGAAGTCAGCAATGGCTATTGGCAGTTATGCTGTCTTTGGCACTAGCTAACCCTACCCATGTCAGCCCACAGGAGCTACTCATCTGCCTATAGAAGCCCTTAATCCTGCCTCTGGCACTTTTCCCTGGCCAGGGATGCTTCTCCCTCCCAGCTGGGCTTGAGTCATTTTCTAGGCTGCAGACTGGATAGGACCCATGGTCACCAGGGTTTCCCCACTCTCCCTGCCTCAGTCAGCCTGATCTTTCCAGATGAATGGGGGTGGAGGTGCATTGGGATTCAAGGCGACTGGGCCAGAGGAACCCTGAAGAAGATGCTGAAGAAACCACCATTCCAACCATAGGTTACAGAAGTAGAAATTGGGGCCCCAAAAGAATATGAAGCTGGGGGGAGGGGCACGCCGATAGAGTGGCCAGTCTAAGGAAGAAACAGTGAGTGTTCCATGCACCCCTTGGTATCTTTGGTTTTTTCTTTCCTTCCTTAGTCCCCTGTGACCCCTGCCACCAGACTCTCAAGCTCCATTAACTTCCGCCTAGAACGGATGCCTGGGCTTTCATAGTAGACCTGGCTCAGCCTAAGCTTCCCAGCTCTCAGATGTGTCACAGGACTGTTGTAGAGAGAACAAGCTGAGAGTCTCAGGGGGTTAGAGCTGGGGGTCCCTCTTTCCCATGCCTCTGCTGTGCCTCCCTGTGCTCAAGCACATACATGCACCTTGCAATTGACTAAGGCCACTGCTTGGGCCGACAAAGATTACCCTAAGTGAAAGCTGGTGTCTTTGCCATAAAAGACTTCCATTGGCTGGAAAGGTAGAGGCTCCTTTAATGGATGTGGGAAAGGTTCTGGTGGGCAGACTCACGGAGAAGTTTCAAGGGCTGAACTTGCACTATGTAAAGTCTGGGATGTAGGATGATGTTACACAGCAAGGCAGGTCCAGGATAAGGTAGAGCCTATCACTGGATGAGAAGGAAGGGTAAGCGGAGAAAAAGTCTAGGAAGGAGGGAGGAGGAGGAAAAGCGAGAGATCAAGATGGAGTCTACGGAGGAGGATGGTTCAGATTTAGATGAACCACATCGATTCTTGTCTAGGTGGGCGGTTTATATCTTTATCAATTGGCAGTGAATTTATTGTGTGGATGAATTGTGGATTGAGAATTTAACATGTAAATCTAATGGCTAAATTATGTTTCTGAACTTGATTCTTACCGGGCTAAAGAGGAAATGAAAGAAACGGCTGAGAGGAAGTTGGAGCGTGCGGATATGGTTCTGTTGCCCAAGCGGAGTGAGAATGTGCAAGGGCCCAGAGAGAGAGAGAGAGAGAGAGAGACAGAGAGAGAGAGAGAGAGGAAGGGAGGGGGAGGGAGGGAGGGAGGGAGGGAGGGAGGGGGAGGGAGGGGAGAGGGAGGGAGGGAGGGAGGGAGGGAGGGAGAGAGAGAGAGAGAGAGAGAGAGAGAGAGAGAGAGAGAGAGTGTTAACTAAACTACCGCCTAGGGGACCGTGTGGAGAGGGTAGCTAAAAGGGAGACAGCCAGGAGAGGGAGGCTTGCAGACCACATGGCAGAGTAGCAGCCAGAGGGAGCAGATCCAGCTTGTAGGAACTGATAGAAAACGTTCTTTTTTAATTTTTACCGCAACACTGGGATACCTGACACATATATATCTTAGAAGTTGGGTAAGAAGTTGAGTGTGCTGCTCTGCAGAAAAAGTATCCTGGGAGCTAGTGGGGTGTCACAGCAAATTCAGACTGAAGCAGCAGCCTAGAGACTGGACCTAGAGAGCACATTGTGCCTAAGTCTCCCACAGCCAAGCACAGAGCCAACGGAAATTCTGCAGGATACGTTCATTCTGCCGGCTGTGTTTGCTGTGGCTGTCTGGCCACAAGTATGGGTGTACCTCAGTGAACTCAAGCCTGGAGGGCTACCCTAAAAGATGGCTGGCCCACAGAAACAACTGAACATATGTCCAGCAGGGACAGACACTGTGAAGAAATTAAGTTGTGGAGGGAGATGGGGAAAAGTTGAGGTGCAGGAAGATGGACGTAATCCAGATCCTCATGAGTCATGCCCTGGGGACAGCCAGGCCATCGTGGCCAGAGCAGAGGGGCAGACACAGAAGCCGGGTTAGTCTCAGGTTAGAGCAGCCCTGGGCAGGGATTGCTAGAGGGAAGTCAAGATTCAGAACAACAGACAGAAGGCGTCTGGGACGAAAGCCCCCACGTGCCCAGACCAGGCTGGAGGGGAAGATAAGCAGACGCCCAGGCCCCAAGGGCAGAAAATGGACTCCAACTTGAGAAACAGAGGCTGCCACAGATTTCCAGATGTGAGCCTCTGGAACAGTGGCTTCCCCTGCCCTAAGTTGCAGCCCCTGGCCTGTGATAGGAGACCCCATACCATGACCCAGCCTCCAGCCAAACACGCTGAGAAGTAAGCTGTGGCCATTTTCTCCTTTGTTTAGTAAACTTAGAACCTTTTAGAAAACCACAAAAAAAAAAAAGAAAAAAAAAAAAAAGGGCAAGCATAGAGCTGAGGAGACTCCAAGGCCCAAACTGAGACACATTTATGAAAGCCATATTTTGAGAGGACAATGTAATACCACTTTTAAATATACAGTTAAAAAGAGCTGTCAACTCTAATTGCCCGCCACTCCCATTCCACATACAACTATTTCCAGCAGGACAGTGTGTGCCCAGCCTGGATTTCCAAGCACCTGCTTACTCTGAGAGAGAAACCATGGTCAGGGGCATACCTTTTCAGAAAACTACACTTTTAATATGGAAATATTAAAGCCAGAGGAGGAGAGAGGAAATTAAGTTGTTGACTCGGGCCCTCTGTAGGAGGAACCCTTAAGATTAGGCCTCATTAAGATCACACTCATGGGGAGTGTGGTGGTTTGTATATGCTTGACCCAGGGAGCGCCACTATGAGGAGTTGTGACCTTTTTGGAGTAGGTGTGTCACTGTGAGTGTGGGCTTATGACCTTTGTCCTAGCTGCCTGGAAGTGAGTCTTCTGCTAGCAGCCTTCAGATGAAGAAGTAGAACTCTCAGCTCCTCCGCACCATGCCTGCCTGGATGCGGCCATGCTCCAGCCTAGATGATAATAGACTGAACCTCTGGACCTGTAAGCCAGCCCCAATTAAATGTTGTCTTGTCTTGGTCACGGTGTCTGTTCACAGCAGTAAAACCCTAACTAAGACAGGGAGTCGACCTGCAGGTGCTGGACCACACAAGGTGCTGAGTTTCGTGAAGGGTGTTTATGAGATGGGTTTTGTATGTGTGTGTTGGAGTGGTGGGGGTACTTTGCTGTATGTAGTGTGTAGAGTGTATGGTGTGCGTGGCGTGTGACGTGGAAATGATGCATGTGTAAACTCTAGCCCGCTAGCAGCCTGGTTGCTCCCGGAACTTCCTAGCATAACCTCTGAGCTTTCTCGTTTTGTTCACCCGTGAGCCTCGTATGTGGTCAAGTGTGAAAGAAACAAGCTTGGCTTCAAGCAACACTGCAGCCGAAGCAACAGGGGCGCTGAGAGGAAGATCACTGGTTATGACGAGGATCTGGAAGGCAGGGGACCTGGTGCAGGCCACGAAGAGGGGTGTGCTGGAAAGGATCCCATTAGATGGGGGCGGAGGTCTGGGTTGAAAGGTGGAGATCTGGGTGCCGCTCACTGTAGCCTGCTCCTGTTCTGCTCTCCCTCTCTTTTACTTGGAGTTTGCTTTCGCCGTTACTCTCCTGTGTCTTGATCAAGTCTTTTTTCAAGACGCACAGAATCTGGACCCTGCAGCACGGAACATCCATGAGATCCTTCGGTAACATAAGGAGACCGAAATGGGGGCCAGTCAGCAAATTTGTCTGTCCCCCAAGCCCCCACATCAGTGACTAGT